>NC_057800.1:72030716-72330716 GCF_018294505.1 Triticum aestivum
GGGAGGATTGCTCTCCACTCGGTGGGATTTTTTCAAACTTAGGCGAGTGCTCGACTGCCGTTAAGTCTCTTAGTAAGAGAACTTAGGCGAGTGCTCGACTGCAGCTAAGCCCCCGAGTGGGAGGGTTGCTCTCCACTCAGTAGGATTTTTTCAAACTTAGGCGAGTGCTAGACTGTCGTTAAGTCTCTTAGTAAGAGAACTTAGGCGAGTGCTCGACTGCAGCTAAGCCCCCGAGTGGGAGGGTTGCTCTCCACTCGGTAGGATTTTTTTGAACTTAGGCGAGTGTTGGAATGTCGTTAAGCCTCTTAGTGAGAGAACTTAGGCGAGTGCTTGACTGCAGCTAAGCCCCCAAGTGGGAGGATTGCTCTGTGAAAGTGCAACTATCCCTGGGTGGTTTTGGTAATTCCTAACAACATATAGCTCATTGAGCTAACATTATTCCAAGATTAATATTTTAGGAAAAGCTCAATGAATGGCATGGCATGGATGAGGAAAGTGGATCCCTCAAAATTCAAAGGACAAAAAGTTTGGCTCAAGCTTGAAGCTCAAGACTCTACATTTTATATTTTAGTGATCCAAGATCACATTGAGTCTATAGGAAAAGCCAATACTATGAAGGAGGGATGAGGTGTTGCTTAATGGCTTGCTTGCTCAAAATGCTTAGTGATATGCTCCAAAATCCTCAACTACCTTCCCACATCCACATATGACCTAAACCAAAAGTCAAACTCGGCCCCACCGATTCTTTCTATCAGGCGCCACCGAGTTTCAAATGTCATAGCCACTGCCACAAACCCTAGGCAAATCGGTCTCACCGATAGGGACCTCGGTCTCACCGAGATGGGATAGTAATCTCCCTGTTTCCCTTCGTAATGTTTCGGTCTTACCGAGATGAGTGATCGGTCCCACCGAGATTGCAATGTAAACTCTCTGTTTCCCTTTTGTAACATTTCGGTCTCACCGAGATGAGTGAATCAGTCCCACCAAGTTTACCTGACCAACTCTCCGATTAGCTTATTACCAAAATCGGTCCCACCGAGTTTGTGTAATCGGTCACACCGAGATTACGTTATGCCCTAACCCTAACCATATCGGTCTTACCGAGTTGCATCTGAGTCCCACCGAAAATCCTAACGGTCACTAGGTTTGCTGAATCGGTCTGACCGAGTTTAACCATTCGGTCCCACCGAGTTTGGCAAATTGTGTGTAATGGTTAGATTTTGTGTGGAGGCTATATATACCCCTCCACCCACTCTTCATTCATGGAGAGAGCCATCAGAACATACCTACACTTCCAATACACATTTTCTGAGAGAGAACCACCTACACTTGTGTTGAGGTCAAGATATTCCATTCCAACCATATGAATCTTGATCTCTAGCCTTCCCCAAGTTGCTTTCCACTCAAATCTTCTTTCCACCAAATCCAAATCCTGTGAGAGAGAGTTGAGTGTTGGGGATACTATCATTTGAAGCACAAGGGCAAGGAGTTCATCATCAACACACCATTTGTTACTTCTTGGAGAGTGGTGTCTCCTAGATTGGCTAGGTGTCACTTGGGAGCCTCCGACAATATTGTGGAGTTGAACCAAGGAGTTTGTAAGGGCAAGGATATCGCCTACTTTGGGAAGATATACCGCTAGTGAGGCAAGTCCTTCGTGGGCGACGGCCGTGATGGAATAGACAAGGTTGCTTCTTCATGGACCCTTCGTGGGTGGAGCCCTCCGTGGACTCATGCAACTGTTACCCTTCGTGGGTTGAAGTCTCCATCAACGTGGATGTACGATAGCACCACCTATCGGAACCACGACAAAAACATCCGTGTCTCCAATTGCGTTTGAATCCTCCAAACCCTTCCCTTTACATTCTTGCAAGTTGCGTGCTTTACTTTCCGCTGCTCATATAATCTTTTGCATGCTTGCTTGAATTGTGTGGAGATTGCTTGACTTGTGCTAAGATAGCTAAAATCTGCCAAGAACTAAAATTGGGAAAAGGCTAGATTTTTATTTGGTCAAGTAGTCTAATCACCCCCCCCCCTCTAGACATACTTTCGATCCTACAAGTGGTATCAGAGCTTTGGTCTCCATTTGCTTTGATTTCCATAGCTTTAGGTGGTCATAGCCTTGGTTTCACAACCTAGGAGAGTATGGCATCTAGCGAGGGAAATTATCACCGTAGAGGTCCTTACATTGATGGCACTAATTTTGCTAGTTGGAAGCATAAGATGAAAATGCATATTCTTGGACATAACCCCACCGTTTGGGCTATTGTGTGTATTGGCTTGCAAGGTGAATTCTTTGATGGGAAAGAACCGAACTGTGAAGCTACCGCGGAAGAGTTGAAGATGCTGCAATACAATGCTCAAGCTTGTGATATCCTCTTCAACGGATTGTGCCCCGAAGAATTCAACAAAATCAGCCATCTTGAGAATGCAAAGGAAATTTGGGATACTTTGATTGATATGCACGAAGGTACCGACTCCGTCAAGGAATCCAAATTGGATGTGCTTCAAAGTCAACTTGATAAGTTCAAAATGAAGGATGGTAAAGGTGTTGCTGAAATGTACTCTAGGCTTGCTCTTATCACAAATGAGATTGCCAGCTTAGGGAGTGAAGAGATGACCGATAGATTCATCCTCAGGAAGATCCTAAGAGCCTTGGATGGAAAATATGATACCGTGTGCACATTGATCCAAATGATGCCCAATTACAAAGATCTCAAGCCAACGGAAGTCATCGGAAGAATTGTTGCTCATGAGATGTCACTCAAGGATAAAGAGGAACTTCACAACAAATCAAGTGGTGCTTACAAAGCCTCATGTGAAGCCCCCACATCATCGAATGAGAAACAAACCTTCAATGAAGAATTGAGCTTAATGGTGAAGAACTTCAACAAGTTCTACAAGAGTAGAAGCAAAGAGAGAAGCTCTGAGTCAAGGTCCTACAATGACAAAAGATCTTCTAGTCGAGAGCGAAACTGCTACAATTGTGGAAGGCCCGGACACTATTCCAATGAGTATACGGCCCCCTACAAGAGAAGAGAATATTCTCCCAAGAGAAGAAGTAGAAGATAAGAATCATCATCTATAGAAAGAAGGAGTAGAGATGATTGTTATGAACGAAGACCCTCACGGAGAAGCAAGGATTCGGAAAGAAAGGACAAGTCATCAAGGAGCTACACAAAACGAAGACATCAAGCTCATGTTGGTGAATGGGTATCCGGCTCCGACTCCGACAACCACTCCAAGAGAAGCTATCACTCTGACTCCGAATATACACAAGATGAAGGTGTTGCCGGTCTAGCACTTGGGACAACCAACTCCTACGACATATTTGACTCACCAAATGAAGGATTTGGAACATGCTTCATGGCTAAAGGCCCAAAGGTATCACACCCCGAGTATGTTGATTTCAATAGTGATGAAGATGACTTGTTAGGTGACGATGATTTACTTGTTGACAACTCTAGTGATGAATACTATGATGAAACGTCAATTAATCATGCTAATCAAGATAAAACGAATAACAATGATAAGGAGAAGATTGAGTTTCTAAGTAAATAACTAAACACTCTTAAGTTAGCTCATGAAACTATATTAGGAGATCATCGAGAACTTTTAAGGACTCATGAGAAATTGAAAAGCTCAACCTTGAGCAAGAGCATGAGTTCTTAAAAGCAATCAATGATGATTTTTGTAAGAAAAGTTCTTCTTACATTACCAAGCGTTTACTTTTATCCACTTACATGCCTCAAGTCAAGTCTAGTAACAAGAACAAGAAAGATTCTTCCTCTAGTAGTAACAATAATCATGCTAAATCCAATATTGTTGCTTCTAGTAGTTCTCTTGATTCCACTAATGATTCTCTTAGCCAAGTTACACTTGAGCAAGAAAATAGCTTATTGAAGGGAATTATAGAGAAAGGTGTTTACAAGAGCCTTGCCGGAAGTAAGCAATTCGAGGAAATTGTACGCAAGCAAGGAAGGCACCGGAAGAATCACGGTGTTGGTTTTGAACGAAAGTTCAATGCAAATGGAGTTGAGTGGGAAGAAGATCAATACCCCAAGACGAAGTTTGTTCCTCAACAAGAGAAGTATGATCCTACTTCTCTCAAAGGGACACAAGCTCAAGATGACCTTCCACCACAAGACCACAAGCAAACAGGCAAGGACAAGCTTCAAGAGGAAATTGATGCATTTGAAGAAGCTCCTAAGGCCTTGGTCAAGTGGGTTCCCAAGACTACTTCAAGTTCCACTTCATCAAGTACAACTACAACACCGAGGATTCCCATCAAGATGGTGTGGATCCCGAAGAAGAAGAACTAGAGAGTTCTTGAGGGTGACTCCACCAACATACTTCACTCTTATCATCTTGGCAAGAACAAGTGCAATCAACTTCCACATCTTGCACTAGTTCAAGGAGTCACAAACCCTCTTGTTGGTAAGACAAGGGACAATGTAACCTAAAAGCTTTCATAGACATTATCTTGTGTGTGCATCACTTTATGTCTATGGATATCCTTGTTTGTTCCTTGTGGGACTAACCCGTGTAGATATTGAAAGTGCAACTCAGTCCAATGGATAGCTTCAAATGATCTACATCAACATTGAGCATCCACATCTTCAACATCTACATGAAGTCATCATCGACAAAACCCAAGGTTAGTTCATCCCTCTTAGGGGGGATCTCACATCTAGGGGGAGCTTTACTCTAAGAATTGAGCTAAAGCAACTCTAATGGTGTGAACACAACAATGCTTTATGTAAAAGTGGTAACCCCACTTGTGCTTAAACGATGAGTATGACCGATGATCAAATGTTCTCATTTGAATCCTAAGTCAATATACTCATATATAGATGACCTAGTCATCACAAATTGTTTGATAGATGCTAGAATTGGTTGTGCATGCTTTGCCACATATTTCAATTGCCATTTTATTGTGTGAGCATGTTGATTGCATATTTTACTCATTCGAGGACATCCACTTGTTGTTTTGATTGATTGGTTTTCTTTTCTTTTGCCAAGTGGATGGACAAGAATGCCTAAGAACCCTTTCTAGCTATCTATGCTTTTCTCGTCTCAAACTCTATTCATGCTACATCACAAAATTTGATCAAGTCAGATTCGAACCACTCTGTGTGAGGAGCAATCGGAGTCCCCGATTCGTCATAGACTTAAACTTCCAAAACTTCTTTGTGTTTTTCGGTCTGACCGATTCATCCATTTCGGTCATACCGAGATCACTAAGTCGATCTAGGTTTTCAATCTCGGTGCAACCGATTTGAACCTTTCGGTCCCACAGAGTTTCGGTAACTGCTTGCATTTATGAATCTCGGTGCCACCGAGTTGTTCCACTCGGTCACACCGACAGGGTCAGGCTATATATACTCACGGGCAAAATTTTGGAAATTTCTCCGAAACCCCTTCGCCCGCGCATAGCTCACTCTACCTCCTGGGTCTTCAGATCGTCCTCCTCGTCGCCAGCCGCCTCCTGTCGCTGGTCTTTGCCGCCGTCAACGGAATTCTTTCCCGCCGTTGCCGCTGTAGCAAGTTCATCGTCGAACTAGGGTATGGACTCGATCACAGTGATATCCCCGTCCGATTCCTAGCACACTGTGTTCATTATGATTCTTACCACGATTGAAACGCTTCTATCCAGTCAAAACACTCCGTAGATTATAGTTGAATTGAAAATTTAGGGTTAGGTTTCCGCCGAAACCATCTCGGACCCACCGAGTTGTGGAACTCGGTACCACCGATTTGGCTCAGGCCATTGCACATGTAATTTTCGGTCTGACCGACAATTGCAAATCGGTCTGACCGAGTTCAGGACTTTGTGAAACCCTAGCAGTCTCGGTGCCACCAAACTGTGACTCGGTCTGACCGAGTTCACTAGTCTAGGTTCCAACAGCTACTTCGGTATCACCGAGTTTACAAATCGGTTGATCCGAAATGCTTTCTGTGGAAAACTAAAACTAAGTTTTTGACTCATTCTTTTGCAAAAACCTCTGCATTTTGTGATGCTCATCCACTCTATCTCATCTATATCTATTCACAGGGTCTGCTGTCAGTGTTTGCAATATGTCTGATCAGAGTGACAGCCAGAACAGGTCAGAGGAGCAGGTTCAGCTAAGTGAGGGCACTAGTCCCTCTAGCAGTTCAGATGATGGTAGCAGGAGCACTCCCAGCAACTTGCCCAAAGCTGCCACCAGAACAAGGAAGAAGAAAACGTCAGAGTCTGAGGATGAAGACTATGTGGCAGTTGAGGATGAGGCTACTTCCAAGAAGAAAGTGGTTAATAAGGAATATAGCACTGCTGCTGCCACCAAGCCAGGCATGAAGCAAAAGGTTCCTACAAAGAGAATTCCAATGTCTAAGGCCAGAGCATCTACTCAAGTCCCTTTGGGATCTGAACACAAAGAGGCTGCTGCAGAAGGGAAGAAGAGGAAGGAGAGGATCAAAAAGACCACTGCTAGAGTGCTAGGGAGATCCTCAATCATGAGAGATTCTGAAGAAGAAGAGGAAGAAGAGGTTGCTGCACCAGCACCTAAGGCCTAGAAGCTTATGGGTGATGCTTTCAGGACAGGGGTTGCTTCATCAAAGCCCAAAGAAGCACCCAAAGCAGCCTCCAAGCCCAAGAGTGCACCTAAGAGGAATACCAGGAGTATACCAGCTGCTGAGAAGAATAAGGCCCCAGTGCCTGAAGTTGCTAATGATGAAGATGATGAAGGACAAGTCCTGAGGAAGCTCAAACCCAAGATTCCAGACCACAATGATGCTCATCCTATGGCTGAGAACATGAAGATCAGGAGAGACTCAGGGTTGAGGCTATGGAGAGAGTCAGATCCATATGCCACCAGGAGAAGGACTGCTGTTGATTACAGGTTCAACACAAAGGAACAACATGATTTCTATGAGACAATCTTGTTAGACAAGAAGCCTATAGTGTGTGATATGAGGTGGGTCGACTGGACCTACATGAAGGAGAATGAATAACACTATCCTGGAGTGTATGACAGCTTTAGTGCGTGTGGAGTTGCAGACTTTGTTGGACAGAAGCTCACAAAGTGGAATGAGGAGCTCATAATGCAATTCTACTCCACGGCACACTTCTATCCAGATGGCAGGATAGTATGGGTGTCTGAAGGTACAAGGTACCACTCAACTATTGAGGAATGGGCAAATCTGATCATGCTCCTAAGGAAGAAGAAGATGACTTGGATGTCTATGCCAAGAAGAAGATGGATCACAACTCTATGGCAAACATGTACAAGGAGAGTCCTGAAGATGATCTTGAGACTCACCAGTTTGGGTCAGTAAAACACTTGCTGTCAGGGTTGCCTACAATCAATTGGATCCTTAGGCACACTCTCTTTCCCAAGTCTGGTGATCACAGAATGATCAGAGGCCATGCAATTAACTTGCTACATATATTTGATGTGCCACAGAAGTTCAAGGTCATGAGCCTTATAGTTGAGACTATCAAGAGGACTGCAGCTGACCAAAAAGGAAGTTGTGGATATGCCCCACAAATCCAGGAGTTGATAAACTCAAAGATGGGCACATGCAGATACCTATTGGATAAGGAACACTTGCCAATCTACCCAGACTTCGAGGACAATCAAGTTGTGATGAATGAGAATGAACCATCATCAGTACAAGCTCAAGAGAAGAAGGAGAAAGCAAAGAAAAAGAAGGCTGCCAAGATGCCAACTCAAGAGGAGGCATCTGAGTACTTTTTGAAAAGCAAGCAAGATCAGCTTGGTTACCTAATTGCATCCACTCTGAGGATTGAGAAGGGACTGGCCACCCTGACTCAAAACCAGGAGAGCTTGGAAAGAATCATGGAGCAAAAATTCTATGACTTGGATGTGAAGGTAACTGAGATTCAGTCTGTTGTGGAGCAACTTCAAGATGATATGCAGGAGAGGAAGGGCAAGACAACCATTGATGCATTTGCCAGAGTGCCAAGAGCTCAGAGGTCTGCAGTAGTGCCTGTTCCAGACACTAGAGTCACTTCATCTGCACCAGCTACAGCTCCAACGCTACCAGCTCCAGCACCAACTCCTTCAGCTCCATCCACATCAACTGAAGCCTTCATCCTTGGCATTCTCCGGACACCACCACCTGAAGACCAAGCTTGAGAGACGTTCTAGTGCTATGCATTTTCTATAAACTTTTTGGTAACTTGTTGCCAAAGGGGGAGAAAAAAGTATAGATCATAGGCTTCGAGAGAGAGCGTTGCTTTTTATTCTCTCTCGCTTTGGTGGTTGAACTTTGTCTGTCTTTTGATTGCTTGACAAACTATGCTATTATCTGTGAGACATCGATGATCATGTGGTTGATCATAAGCTACACTTATGCTTGTTAGATGATATTATCTTACTTATCCTTATATGATCATTCACTTTGCTTGGTGATGAGTGCATGTATTTAATTCTTATCAGTTTGAGCGCTCCACCAAGATGTATGTGACATGGAAGAGTAACCCATGATCCTCACTCATTGTGCATTTGTAGTCCAAAGCAAATCTTAAGATATGCACAAATTTAGGGGGAGCTCTTGCTTTTCACATACTTCTCAAAGCGACAATATCTTTCACTCTTATTATCATTTGTCGAAGCTTTGATCTATATGTTGTCATCAATTACCAAAAAGGGGGAGATTGAAAGTAAAACCATCCCTGGGTGGTTTTGGTAATTCCTAACAACATATAGCTCATTGAGGTAACATTATTCCAAGATTACTATTTCAGGAAAAGCTCAATGAATGGCATGGCATGGATGAGCAAAGTGGATCCCTCAAAATTCTAAGGATAAAAAGTTTGGCTCAAGCTTGAAGCTCAAGACTCTACATTTTATATTTTAGTGATCCAAGATCACGTTGAGTCTATAGGAAAAGCCAATACTATGGAGGGATGAGGTGTTGCTTAATGGCTTGCTTGCTCAAAATTCTTAGTGATATGCTCCAAAATCCTCAACTACCTTCCCACATCCACATATGACCTAAACCAAAAGTCAAACTCGGCCCCACCGATTCTTTCTATCCGGCGCCACCGAGTTTCAAATGTCATAGCCACTGCCACAAACCCTAGGCAAATCGGTCTCACCAATAGGGATCTCGGTCTCACCAAGATGGGATTGTAATCTCTCTGTTTCCCTTCGTAACGTTTCGGTCTTACCAAGATGAGCGATCGGTCCCACCGAGATTGCAATGTAAACTCTCTATTTCCCTTTTGTAACATTTCAGTCTCACCGAGATGAGCGAATTGGTCTCACCGAGTTTACCTGACCAACTCTCTGGTTAGCTTATTACCAAAATCGGTCCCACCGAGTTTGTGTAATCGGTCACACCGAGATTACGTTATGCCCTAACCCTAACCATATCGGTCCTACCGAGTTGCATCTCAATCCCACCAAAAATCCTAACGGTCACTAGGTTTGCTGAATCGGTCCGACCGAGTTTAACCATTCGGTCCCACCGAGTTTGGCAAATTGTGTGTAACGGTTAGATTTTGTGTGGAGGCTATATATACCCCTCCACCCACTCTTCATTCGTGGAGAGAGCCATCAGAACATACTTACACTTCCAATACACATTTTCTGAGAGAGAACCACCTACACTTGTGTTGAGGTCAAGATATTCCATTCCAACCATATGAATCTTGATCTCTAGCCTTCCCCAAGTTGCTTTCCACTCAAATCTTCTTTCCACCAAATCCAAATCCTGTGAGAGAGAGTTGAGTGTTGGGGAGACTATCATTTGAAGCACAAGAGAAAGGAGTTCATCATCAACACACCATTTGTTACTTCTTGGAGAGTGGTGTCTCCTAGATTGGCTAGGTGTCACTTGGGAGCCTCTGACAAGATTGTGGAGTTGAACCAAGGAGTTTGTAAGGGCAAGGAGATCGCCTACTTCATGAAGATATACCGCTAGTGAGGCAAGTCCTTCATGGGCAACGGGCGTGATGGAATAGACAAGGTTGCTTCTTCGTGGACCCTTCGTGGGTGGAGCCCTCCGTGGACTCGCGCAACTGTTACCCTTCGTGGGTTGAAGTCTCCATCAACGTGGATGTACGATAGCACCACCTATCGGAACCACGACAAAAACATCAGTGTCTCCAATTGCGTTTGAATCCTCCAAACCCTTCCCTTTACATTCTTGCAAGTTGCATGCTTTACTTTCCGCTTCTCATATACTCTTTTGCATGCTTGCTTGAATTGTGTGGAGATTGCTCGACTTGTGCTAAGATAGCTAAAATCTGCCAAGTGTTGGAAATATGCCCTAGAGGCAATAATAAAAGAATTATTATTATATTTCCTTGTTCATGATAATTGTCTTTCTTCATGCTATAATTGTGTTGTCCGGAAATCGTAATACATGTGTGAATAATAGACAACAACATGTCCCTAGTAAGCCTCTAGTTGACTAGCTCGTTGATCAACAGATAGTCATGGTTTCCTGACTATGGACATTGGATGTCATTGATAACGAGATCACATCATTAGGAGAATGATGTGATGGACAAGACCCAATCCTAAACATAGCACAAGATCGTATAGTTCGTTTGCTAGGTTTTTCCAATGTGAAGTATCCTTTCCTTAGACCATGAGATCGTGTAACTCCCAGATACCGTAGGAGTGCTTTGGGTGTACCAAACGTCACAACATAACTGGGTGACTATAAAGGTATACTACGGGTATCTCCGAAAGTGTCTGTTGGGTTGACACGGATCAAGACTGGGATTTGTCACTCCGTATGACGGAGAGGTATCACTGGGCCCACTCGGTAATGCATCATAATAACGAGCTCAAAGTGACCAAGTGTCTGGTCATGGGATTATGCATTACGGTACGAGTAAAGTGACTTGCCGGTAACGAGATTGAACGAGGTATTGGGATACCGACGATCGGATCTCGGGCAAGTAACATACTGATTGACAAAGGGAATTATATGCGGGATTGATTGAATCCTCGAAATCGTGGTTCATCCGATGAGATCATCGAGGAGGATGTGGGAGCCAACATGGGTATCCAGATCCCGCTGTTGGTTATTGACCGGAGAGCGATCTCGGTCATGTCTACATGTCTCCCGAACCCGTAGGGTCTACACACTTAAGGTTCAGTGACGCTAGGGTTGTAAGGATATGTATATGTAGTAACCCGAATGTTGTTCGGAGTCCCGGATGAGATCCCGGACGTCACGAGGAGTTCCGGAATGGTCCGGAGGTAAAGAATTATATATAGGAAGTGCTATTTCGGGCGTCGGGACAAGTTTCGGGGTCACCGGTATTGTACCGGGACCACCGGAAGGGTCCCGGGGGTCCACCGGGTGGGGCCACCTTCCCCGGGGGGCCACATGGGCTGTAGGGGGTGCGCCTTGGCCTGTATGGGCCAAGGGCACCATCCCCAAGAGGCCCATGCACCTAGAGATCAAGAAGGGAAGAGTCCCAAAGGGGGAAGGCACCTCCTAGGTGCCTTGGGGAGGAGGGATTCCTCCCTTGGCCGCACCCCCCTAGGAGATTGGATCTCCTAGGGCCAGCGCCCCCCCCCCCCTTGGACTCCCTATATATAGTGGGGGAAGGAGGGCCTCTCATAACACATCTTTGGTGCCTCCCTCTCCCTCTCCAACACCTCCTCCTCCTCCATAGTGCTTGGCGAAGCCCTGCCGGAGTACTGCAGCTCCATCACCACCACGCCGTCGTGCTGCTGCTGGAGCCATCTTCCTCAACCTCTCCTTTCCCCTTGCTGTATCAAGAAGAAGGAGATGTCACGCTGACCGTACGTGTGTTGAACACGGAGGTGTCGTCCTTTCGGTGCTAGGATCTTCGGTGATTTGAATCATGTCGAGTACACCTTCCTCATCCCCGTTCTTTGAACGCTTCCGCGCGTGATCTACAAAGGTATGTAGATGCAATCCAATCACTTGTTGCTAGATGAACTCCTAGATGGATCTTGGTGAAACCATAGGAAAATTTTTGTTTTCTGCAACGTTCCCCAACAGTGGCATCATGAGCTAGGTCTATGCGTAGTTCTCTTGCACGAGTAGAACAAAAATTTGTTGTGGGCATAGATGTTGTCAACTTTCTTGCCGCTACTAGTCTTATCTTGCTTCAGCGGTATTGTTTGATGAAGCAGCCCGGACCAACCTTACACGTACGCTTACGTGAGACCGGTTCCACCGACTAACATGCACTAGTTGCATAAGGTGGCTGGTGGGTGTCTGTCTCTCCCACTTTAGTTGGAGCGGATTCGATGAAAAGGGTCCTTATGAAGGGTAAATAGAAGTTGATAAATCACGTTGTGGCTTTCACATAGGTAAGAAAACGTTCTTGCTAGAACCCTATTTTAGCCACGTAAAACTTGCAACAACAATTAGAGGACGTCTAACTTGTTTTTGCAGCAAGTGCTTGTGATATGATATGGCCAAAGTTGTGATGAATGATGAATGATATATATGTGATGTATGAGATGTTCATGCTATTGTAATAGGAATCATGACTTGCATGTCGATGAGTATGACAACCGGCAGGAGCCATAGGAGTTGTCTTTATTTTTTTGTATGACCTGCGTGTCATTGAGAAACGCCATGTAAATTACTTTACTTTATTGCTAAACGCGTTAGCTGTAGTAGTAGAAGTAATAGTTGGCGAGCAACTTCATGGAGACACGATGATGGAGATCATGATGATGGAGATCATGGTGTCATGCCGGTGACAAGATGATCATGGAGCCCCAAGATGGAGATCAAAGGAGCTATGTGATATTGGCCATATCATGTCACTATTATTATTTGATTGCATGTGATGTTTATCATGTTTTCCATCTTGTTTACTTAGAACGACGGTAGTAAATAAGATGATCCCTCATAATAATTTCAAGAAAGTGTTCCCCCTAACTGTGCACCGTTGCGACAGTACGTTGTTTCGAAGCACCACGTGATGATCGGGTGTTAGATTCTAACATTCACATACAACGGGTGTAAGACAGATTTACACATGCAAACACTTAGGTTGACTTGACAAGCCTAGCATGTACAGACATGGCCTCGGAACACAGAAGACTGAAAGGTCGAGCATGAGTCGTATAGAAGATACGATCAACATGAAGATGTTCACCGATGTTGACTAGTCCGTCTCACGTGATGATCAGACACGGCCCAGTTAACTCGGATCATGTTATACTTAGATGACTAGAGGGATGTCTATCTAAGTGGGAGTTCATTGAATAATTTGAATAGATGAACTTAATTATCATGAACTTAGTCTAAAAATGTTTACAATATGTCTTGTAGATCAAATGGCCAACGTAGTCCTCAACTTCAATGCGTTCCTAGAGAAAACCAAGCAAGAAAGACGATGGCAGCAACTATACGGACTGGGTCCGGAACCTGAGGATCATCCTCATAGCTGCCAAGAAAGATTATGTCCTACAAGCACCGCTAGGTGACCCTCCCGTCCCACAGAACCAAGACGTTATGAAAGCTTGGCAGACACGTGCTGATGATTACTCCCTCATTCAGTGCGGCATGCTTTACAGCTTAGAACCGGGGCTCCAAAAACGTTTTGAGAGACACGGATCATACGAGATGTTCGAAGAGCTGAAAATGGTTTTTCAAGCTCATGCCCGGGTCGAGAGATATGAAGTCTCCGACAAGTTCTTCAGCTGTAAGATGGAGGAAAATAGTTCTGTCAGTGAGCACATACTCACAATGTCTGGGTTACATAATCGCTTGACTCAGCTGGGACTTAATCTCCCGGATGACGCGGTCATTGACAGAATCCTCCAGTCGCTTCCACCAAGCTACAAGAGCTTTGTGATGAACTTCAATATGCAGGGGATGGAAAAGACCATTCCTGAGGTATTTGCAATGCTGAAATCAGCAGAGGTAGAAGTCAAAAAGGAACATCAAGTGTTGATGGTGAATAAAACCACTAAGTTCAAGAAAGGCAAGCGTAAGAAGAACTTCAAGAAGGACGGCAAGGGAGTTGCCGCGCCCGGCAAGCAAGCTGCCGGGAAGAAGCCAAAGAATGGACCCAAGCCCGAGACTGAGTGCTTTTATTGCAAGGGAAGTGGTCACTGGAAGCGGAACTACCCTAAATACTTAGCGGACAAGAAGGCCGGCAAAACGAAAGGTATATGTGATATACATGTAATTGATGTGTACCTTACCAGTATTCGTAGTAGCTCCTAGGTATTTGATACCGGTGCGGTTGCTCACATTTGTAACTCAAAGCAAGAGCTGCGGAATAAGCGGAGACTGGCAAAGGACGAGGTGACGATGCGCGTCGGGAATGGTTCCAAGGTCAATGTGATCGCCGTCGGCACGCTACCTCTACATTTTCCTTCGGGATTAGTTTTAAACCTTAATAATTGTTATTTAGTGCCAGCTTTGAGCATGAACATTGTATCAGGATCTCGTTTAATTCGAGATGGCTACTCATTTAAATACGAGAATAATGGTTGTTCTATTTATATGAGAGATATGTTTTATGGTCATGCTCCGATGGTGAATGGTTTTTTCTTAATGAATCTCGAGCGTAATGCTACACATGTTCATAGTGTGAGTACCAAAAGATGTAAGATTGATAATGATAGCTCCACATACTTGTGGCACTGCCGCCTTGGTCACATAGGTGTCAAACGCATGAAGAAGCTCCATGCTGATGGACTTTTAGAGTCTCTTGATTACGAATCATTTGACACGTGCGAACCATGCCTCATGGGTAAAATGACCAAGACTCCATTCTCAGGAACAATGGAGCGAGCAACCAACTTATTGGAAATCATACATACTGATGTGTGCGGTCCAATGAGTGTTGAGGCTCGCGGTGGCTATCATTATGTTCTCACCCTCACTGATGACTTGAGTAGATATGGGTATGTCTACTTAATCAAACACAAGTCTGAGACCTTTGAAAAGTTCAAGGAATTTCAGAGTGAGGTTGAGAATCAACGTGACAGGAAAATCAAGTTTCTGCGATCAGATCGTGGAGGAGAATACTTGAGTCATGAGTTTGGCACACACTTAAGAAAATGTGGAATAGTTTCACAGCTCACGCTGCCTGGAACACCTCAGTGTAATGGTGTGTCCGAACATCGTAATCGCACTCTATTAGATATGGTGTGATCTATGATGTCTCTTACCGATTTACCGCTATCTTTTTGGGGCTATGCTTTAGAGACCGCCGCATTCACTTTAAATAGGGCTCCGTCGAAATCCGTTGAGACGACACCGTATGAATTATGGTTTGGGAAGAAACCTAAGCTGTTGTTTCTGAAAGTTTGGGGATGCGATGCTTATGTCAAGAAACTTCAACCTGAAAAGCTCGAACCCAAGTCGGAAAAATGTGTCTTCATAGGATACCCTAAAGAAACTATTGGGTATACCTTCTTCCTCAGATCCGAAGGCAAGATCTTTGTTGCCAGGAATGGATCCTTTCTAGAGAAGGAGTTTCTCTTGAAAGAAGTAAGTGGAAGGAAAGTAGAACTTGATGAAGTATTACCTCTTGAACCGGAAAATGGCGCAACTCAAGAAAATGTTCCTGAAGTGCCTGCACCGACTAGAGAGGAAGTTAATGATAATGATAAAGATCAAGCTCCTACTGAAATTCGTAGGTCCACAAGGACACGTTCCGCACCAGAGTGGTACGGCAACCCTGTCTTGGAAATCATGTTGTTAGACAACGGTGAACCTTCGAACTATGAAGAAGCGATGGCGGGCCCGGATTCCGACAAATGGCTAGAAGCCATGAAATCCGAGATAAGATCCATGTATGAAAACGAAGTATGGACTTTGACTGACTTGCCCATTGAGCGGCGAGCCATAGAAAATAAATGGATCTTTAAGAAGAAGACAGACGCGGATGGTAATGTGACCATCTATAAAGCTCGGCTTGTCGCTAAGGGTTATCGACAAGTTCAAGGGGTTGACTATGATGAGACTTTCTCACCGGTAGCGAAGCTAAAGTCCGTCCGAATCATGTTAGCAATTGCCGCATTCTATGATCGTGAAATATGGCAAATGGACGTCAAAACGGCATTCCTTAATGGTTTCCTTAAGGAAGAATTGTATATGATGCAGCCGGAAGGTTTTGTCGATCCTAAGAATGCTGACAAGGTGTGCAAGCTCCAACGCTCGATTTATGGGCTGGTGCAAGCATCTCGGAGTTGGAACATTCGCTTTGATGAGATGATCAAAGCGTTTGGGTTTACGCAGACTTATGGAGAAACCTGCGTTTACAAGAAAGTGAGTGGGAGCTCTGTAGCATTTCTCATATTATATGTAGATGACATACTTTTGATGGGAAATGATATAGAACTCTTGGACAGCATTAAGGCCTACTTGAATAAAAGTTTTTCAATGAAGGATCTTGGAGAAGCTGCTTATATATTAGGCATCAAGATCTACAAAGATAGATCAAGATGCCTCATAGGTCTTTCACAAAGCACATACCTTGATAAGATATTGAAGAAATACAATATGGATCAGTCTAAGAAGGGGTTCTTGCCTGTGTTACAAGGTGTGAAATTGAGCTCAGCTCAATGTCCGACCACGGCAGAAGATATAGAAGAGATGAGCATCATCCCCTATGCCTCAGCCATAGGTTCTATTATGTATGCCATGCTGTGTACTAGACCTGATGTAAACCTTGCCGTAAGTTTGGTAGGAAGGTACCAAAGTAATCCCGGCAAGGAACACTGGACAACGGTCAAGAATATCCTGAAGTACCTGAAAAGGACTAAGGAAATGTTTCTCGTTTATGGAGGTGATGAAGAGCTCGTCGTAAAGGGTTACGTGGATGCTAGCTTCGACACAGATCTGGATGACTCTAAGTCACAAACCGGATACGTGTATATTTTGAATGGTGGGGCAGTAAGCTGGTGCAGTTGCAAGCAGAGCGTCGTGGCGGGATCTACATGTGAAGCGGAGTACATGGCAGCCTCGGAGGCAGCACATGAAGCAATTTGGGTGAAGGAGTTCATCACCGACCTAGGAGTCATACCCAATGCGTCGGGGCCGATCAAGCTCTTCTGTGACAACACTGGAGCTATTGCTCTTGCAAAGGAGCCCAGGTTTCACAAGAAGACAAGGCACATCAAGCGTCGCTTCAACTCCATGCATGAAAATGTTCAAGATGGAGACATAGATATTTGTAAAGTACATACGGACCTGAACGTAGCAGATCCATTGACTAAACCTCTCCCTAGAGCAAAACATAATCAACACCAGAATTCCATGGGTGTTCGATTCATCACAATGTAACTAGATTATTGACTCTAGTGCAAGTGGGAGACTGTTGGAAATATGCCCTAGAGGCAATAATAAAAGCATTATTATTATATTTCCTTGTTCATGATAATTGTCTTTATTCATTCTATAATTGTGTTATCCGGAAATCGTAATACATGTGTGAATAATAGACAACAACATGTCCCTAGTAAGCCTCTAGTTGACTAGCTCGTTGATCAACAGATAGTCATGGTTTCCTGACTATGGACATTGGATGTCATTGATAACGAGATCACATCATTAGGAGAATGATGTGATGGACAAGACCCAATCCTAAACATAGCACAAGATCGTATAGTTCGTTTGCTAGGTTTTTCCAATGTCAAGTATCCTTTCCTTAGACCATGAGATCGTGTAACTCCCGGATACCGTAGGAGTGCTTTGGGTGTACCAAACGTCACAATGTAACTGGGTGACTATAAAGGTATACTACGGGTATCTCCGAAAGTGTCTATTGGGTTGACACGGATCAAGACTGGGATTTGTCACTCCGTATGACGGAGAGGTATCACTGGGCCCACTCGGTAATGCATCATCATAATGAGTTCAAAGTGACCAAGTGTCTGGTCACGGGATCATGCATTACGGTACGAGTAAAGTGACTTGCCGGTAATGAGATTGAACGAGGTATTGGGATACCGACGATCGGATCTCGGGCAAGTAACATATCGATTGACGAAGGGAATTGTATGCGGGATTGATTGAATCCTTGACATCGTGGTTCATCCGATGAGATCATCGAGGAGCATGTGGGAGACAACATGGGTAACCAGATCCCGCTGTTGGTTATTGACCGGAGAGCAATCTCGGTCATGTCTACATGTCTCCCGAACCCGTAGGGTCTACACACTTAAGGTTCGGTGACGCTAGGGTTGTAGGGATATGTATATGCAGTAACCCGAATGTTGTTCGGAGTCCCGGATGAGATCCCGGACGTCACGAGGAGTTCCGGAATGGTCCGGAGGTTAAGAATTATATATAGGAAGTGCTATTTCGGGCGTCGGGACAAGTTTCAGGGTCACCGGTATTGTACCGGGACCACCGGAAGGGTCCCGGGGGTCCACCGGGTGGGGCCACCTGCCCTGGGGGGGAACATGGGCTGTAGGGGGTGCGCCTTGGCCTTTATGGGCCAAGGGCACCAGCCCCAAGAGGCCCATGCGCCTAGAGATCAAGAAGGGAAGAGTCCCAAAGGGGGAAGGCACCTCCTAGGTGCCTTGGGGAGGAGGGATTCCTCCCTTGGCCGCACCCCCCCTAGGAGATTGGATCTCCTAGGGCCGGCGCCCCCCCCCTTGGAATCCCTATATATAGTCGGGGAAGGAGGGCCTCTCATAGCACATCTTTGGTGCCTCCCTCTCCCTCTCCAACACCTCCTCCTCCTCCATAGTGCTTGGCGAAGCCCTGCCGGAGTACTGCAGCTCCATCACCACCACGCCGTCGTGCTGGTACTGGAGCCATCTTCCTCAACCTCTCCTTTCCCCTTGCTGGATCAAGAAGAAGGAGACGTCACGCTGACCGTACGTGTGTTGAACACGGAGGTGCCGTCCTTTCGGTGCTAGGATCTTCGGTGATTTGAATCACGTCGAGTACACCTTCCTCATCCCCGTTCTTTGATAGCTTCCGCGCGTGATCTACAAAGGTATGTAGATGCAATCCAATCACTCGTTGCTAGATGAACTCCTAGATGGATCTTGGTGAAACCGTAGGAAAAATTTTGTTTTCTGCAACGTTCCCCAACACCAAGAACTAAAATTGGGAAAAGGCTAGATTTTTATTTGGTCAAGTAGTCTAATCACCCCCCTCTAGACATACTTTCGATCCTACACTCTCCACTCGGTGGGATTTTTTCAAACTTAGGCGAGTGCTCGACTGCCGTTAAGTATCTTAGTAAGAGAACTTAGGCGAGTGTTCGACTGCAGCTAAGCCCCCGAGTGGGAGGGTTGCTCTCCACTCGGTAGGATTTTTTCAAACTTAGGCGAGTGCTGGGCTGCCGTTAAGCCTCTTAGTGACAGAACTTAGGCGAGTGCTCGACTGCAGCTAAGCCCCCGAGTGGGAGGATTGCTCTACACTCGGTGGGATTTTTTCAAACTTAGGCGAGTGTTGGACTGCCGTTAAGTCTCTTAATAAGAGAACTTAGGCGAGTGCTCGACTGCAGCTAAGCCCCCGAGTGGGAGGTTTGCTCTCCAGTCGATATGATTTTTTTCGAACTTAGGCGGAATGGATTCGCGACTAAGCCCACCCACTGGGGGATTTCAAAAGTAAATAAGAACAGCACAATCGAATGAGAGAACCCTAAGCTCTTGTCTTTGATCAACGAATTACAAAAGGTGTTGCTTATTAAATTTTATTCGAGCAAGTATTTAAGTATAAAAGGGGCGGAGCAGCTCCGCGTTCCAAGCCCGTGGCTCGTCTTTCTGATGCTTGATACTATAAGATGATATGCTCCGTTGTGGAGAACTTTGGTGACGATGAAGGGGCCTTCCCAAGTTGGAGCAAGCTTGTGTGGTTTCTGCTGATCCACTCGAAGAACCAAGTCTCCTTCTTAAAAGGACCGACCCCTCACATTCCTGGCGTGGAATCGACACAAGTCTTGCTGATAAATGGTCGAGCGGATCAAGGCCATCTCTCTTTCCTCCTCTAGGAGATCGACTGAATCTTGTCGGGCCTGCTCTACTTCCGCTTCGGAGAAGAGTTCAACTCGGGGTGCATTGTGGAGCAAGTCACTTGGCAGAACAGCTTCGGCTCCATAAACTAAGAAGAAAGGAGTTCTTCCAGTCGACCGATTAGGAGTTGTCCTTAAGCCCCACAGAACTGACAAAAGTTCATCAACCCAAGCGCCTGCCGTGTGTTTGAGATCACGCATCAGTCGGGGTTTCAGTCCTTTGAGAATTAGGCCATTGGCACTTTCTGCTTGTCCGTTCGACTGCGGGTCAGCGACAGAAGCATTGTCGACTCGAGTTCCCTGAGAGGCGCAGAAAGCTCTGAACTCATCGGAATCAAAGTTTGACCCGTTGTCCATGATGATGCTATGTGGGACTCCATATCTGAATGTCAATTCCCTGATAAAACTGACGGCGGTGCTAGCATCTAGGTTCTTGATAGGTTTGGCTTCGATCCATTTGGTAAACTTGTCGACTGCAATGAGCATGTGAGTGAAGCCGCTTTTGCCGGTTCTCAGCGGTCCAACCATATCCAGTCCCCAAACAGCGAAGGGCCGGACGAGGGGGATGGTCTTCAGGGCTGACGCTGGCTTGTGAGACATATCGGAGTAAAATTGACAGCCTTCACATCTGTCGACTATATCTTTCGCCATCTCATTTGCTCGTGGCCAATAGAATCCAGCTCGGTATGCTTTAGCCACGATAGCCCGAGAGGACGCATGGTGACCACTGGTCCTCGAGTGGATGTCATTGAGGATCATTCGACCTTCTTCTAGTGTTATGCACTTCTGACCGACTCCAGTCACACTTTCCCTGAACAGCTACCCTCTTATCACAGTAAAAGCTTTGGATCAACGGACGATCTGTCGATCTTCTTCTTCATCCTCTAGGAGCTCTTTCCTGAGGATGTACGCAATGTAGGGCACCATCCAGTTGGGAGTAACGGCCAGAACCTCCATGATCAGGTCGACCATAGCTGGGACCTCGACTTCAGTCGGATCCGTGGCGCTCTTGGGTTGCGGGGGCTCTTCAGTGAAAGGGTCTTCCTGAACTGTCGGCGTGTGAATATTCTCCAAGAACACATTGCTGGGAATGGCTTCTCTCTTGGAACCTATCTTTGCCAATTCATCGGCTTCTTGATTTTTCAATCAGGGGACGTGGTGGAGTTCTAACCCCTCGAACTTCTTCTCAAGCTTTCTCACCGCGTTGCAGTAACCAGTCATGGCTGGACTTTTGACGTCCCACTCCTTCATCACTTGATTAACTACCAAATCTGAGTTGCCATAGACCATGAGGCGACGGACACCGAGTGAGATGGCCATGCACAAACCATACAGGAGTGCTTCATATTCTGCTTCATTGTCGGAGGAATCAAAGTGAATCTGGAGGACATATCTAAGCTTGTCTCCTCGAGGGGATACCAGAACTACTCCAGCACCAGAACCGTTCAACATATTGGATCCGTCAAAGAACATGGTCCAGTGCTCAGAGTGAACTTGAGTCGGCAGTTGCTGTTCGATCCACTCGGCGAGGAAATCTGTTATTGCTTGGGACTTGATAGCTTTCTTTGCCTCAAACTTGATATCCAAGGGAAGGAGTTCAATCGCCCATTTTGCCACTCGACCAGCTGCATCTCTGTTGTGCAGAATCTCTGACAATGGAGCATCGCAGACGACTGTAACAGAGTGATATGAGAAGTAGTGTGAAACCTTCTTTGTGGTCATGTAAATTCCATAAACAAGCTTCTGATAGTGACGATATCTCTGCTTTGACGGGGTCAAGACTTTAGAAATATAATAAACTGGGCGTTGGACTTTGTACGCTTTTCCTTCTTCTTCCCGCTCGACCGTAAGTACTGTACTGATGACTTGTCCAGTGGCTGCTATATAAAGCAGTAGAGGCTCTTTGCTGACTAGAGCAGCAAGCACCGGCTGGGTGGAAAGTAGGGCTTTTAGCTCTGCGAATGTTGTATCAGCTTCTGGAGTCCACTCGAACTTATCTGACTTCTTCATCAGTCGGTAAAGAGGCAGCGCCTTTTCACCGAGGTGAGAAATGAATCGACTTAGGGTGGCCAAGCAACCCGTGAGCTTCTAGACATCATGCACATGCACAGGGCGTTTCATTCGGAGTATAGCGCCTACTTTCTCTGGGTTAGCATCGATTCCTCGTTCGGAAACAAGAAAACCGAGTAACTTGCCGCCTGGAACTCCAAACATGCACTTTGATGGATTGAGCTTGATATCATACCTTCGGAGATTGGCAAAGGTTTCAGCAAGGTCGGTCAGCAGGTCGGAACCTTTACATGACTTGACCATAATGTCATCCATGTATGCTTCGACATTCCGACTGAACTGAGTGAGCAGGCACTTCTGAATCATCCGCATAAATGTGGCTCCGGCATTCTTCAAGCCGAATGGCATTGTGACATAACAGAAGCACCCAAACGTGGTGATAAAAGTTGTCTTTATTTCGTCGGGTCCGTACAGACGGATCTGGTGGTACCCGGAGTAGGCATCCAAAAAGGACAAACGCTCGCACCCAGCAGTCGAATCGACTATCTGATCGATGCGAGGGAGAGGGAAGTGATCTTTCGGGCAGGCCCGATTGATATGCTTGAAATCGATGCACATGCGGAGTGAGTCATCTTTCTTTGGGACCATGACAACATTGGCTAACCACTCGGAGTGGTAAATCTCTCGGATAAACTCAGCTGCCAAAAGCCGAGCCACCTCTTCGCCGATTGCTTTTCTTTTCTGGACGGCGGACCGTCGAAGATGCTCTTTGACTGGTTTCACTTTCGGGTCGACTCGCAAACGATGCTCAGCCAGTCCCCTGGGAACACCTGGCATGTCAGAAGGCTTCCATGCAAAGATGTCCCAGTTCTCACGGAGGAACTGGATGAGCGCTTCTTCCTATTTGGAGTCGAGTGTGGTCGAAATGTGGGTCGGAGCTGCATTGGGGTCCGTCGGGTGAATGTGAACAGACTTCGTCTCGCCAGACGACTGGAATGCTGAATCCGTGGCTGGCTTCTTGGCTCGCAGCAAGTCACTCGGGTCTGCATTTTTCTGGTATTCTTGCAATTCTACCACGGCCATCTGGGCATCGGCGATCTTTGAGCCCTTCTGGAAACACTCTTCCGCCTTTTTCCGATTACCAGAGATAGTGATCACTCCTCTGGGACCAGGCATCTTCAGTTTGAGGTACACGTAACAAGGTCGAGCCATGAATCGTGCATAAGCTGGCCTGCCCAGAATTGCATGATACGCACTCTGAAAATCCACGACTTCAAACGTCAACTTTTCTTTGCGGTAATTTTTGGCATCACCGAAAACCACGTCAAGTGCAATCTGACCGAGGGATGCAGCCTTCTTGCCTGGGATGACCCCATGGAAACTCATATGGCTTTCACTGAGTCTGGACATCGGAGTGCCCATTCCTTTCAACATTTCTGCATACAGAATGTTCAGGCCACTACCACCGTCCATTAGGACCTTTGTCAGTCGAGTGCCTTCGACCACCGGGTCGACCACCAGCGCTTGCGTCCTAGGGATGGCGATGTGCGCTGGATGATCGGACTGGTCGAACATAATGGCAGTCTGCGACCATTTCAAGTAACTAGGTGTCGTCGGAGCGACCATGTTCACTTCTCTGTTGATGACTTTCAATCGACTCTTGTTTTCAACATCAGCAAAAATCATCAGAGTGGAATTCACGTGAGGATAACCATCATCATCTTCCCCTTCACTCTCAGCCTTGTCTGCCTCCTTCTCCTTTTCCTTGGGATGTTTCTCTCGGAACTGCTGGATCAGGAGCCGACACTGTCGAGTGGTATGCTTTGGGTAAATGAAATTACCATCTTCATCTTTTTTGCTGTGGATATGGCACGGCAGATTCAACACGTCATTTCCATCTTGATCTTTTACTTTCTTGGGCTTCCACGGCCCTTTGGGCTTCCCCTTGAACTTTCCTTGAACCACAGCCAAGGCCTCACCCAGAGCAGCTAGTTTGGCCTTGCGTTTTTCTTTCCGACTAGAGTTTCCTCCTCCGGCTTCGTGGGCGACTGCTTTGTGCTTGCCGCTCTGCAATCGCTCTTCCTCTTCACCATTGGCATACTTGGTGGCAATTTCCATCATCCGAGTCAGAGTCATGTTTCTTGTTCGACCGAATTTCAGATTCAACTCCCGGTATCTGACGCTTTCCTTGAAAGCACAAATTGCTTGATGATCAGACACATCTTCCACCGTGTGGTGCAGGGTGATCCACCTCTGGATATAATCTCTCAAAGTTTCATTCGGTTTCTAGACGCAACACTGTAATTCTGTCAAACCTGTTGGCCGTTTGCAAGTACCCTCGAACGTTCTGACAAACACTCGGGCGAGATCTTCCCAAGTATAGATGCTGCCAGGTGCCAACTGATTCAGCCACGCTCTAGCCGAGCCCTCCAACATCAGAGGAAGGTGTTTCATGGCCACCTCATCATTGCCGCCACCAATCTGGACAGCCACTCGGTAGTCTTCGAGCCAGGTGTCAGGCTTGGACTCTCCGGTGAACTTACTGACTCCAGTCGCCAACCTGAAGTTGGGGGGAATCACTATAGCTCTGATAGCTCTGCTGAAGCACTCTGGGCCAGAGACATGCACCATATTGCTGGTTTGTGGGCCTCTGTCATGGCCATCTCGGTGAGCTCTGTTTCTGTCGACCAAGCCCTGCACGAGAATAGATCTCGCATCAAAGCCTGGCTCTCTGGGGTCGACTGGAATACCTCTTCCAACGTTGTTAGGGCGTCTGTCTTCATGTGGCGCAGCACGTATGACCCACTCCTTGGAGGAGGCATGGGCACTCGACGGCGACAATCGCGATCGGCTCGACGATCATACTGCCCCTGGTTTCTGTACTGATCACGCCGCTCTCCACGTCCCTCACGCCTCGGGGGCGATCTTGGGCTATGGGCCGACTGGACCGTATCTGCGACCACATATCTGCTATGGATCCTATCCCGCGACTGAGACACGGCCGTATTCTGCTCTCCTGCTGCCCGGAGCAAGGCCTTGATCTACGCCAGACCTCGGCCAGCTTCTGACTGGGAAGGTTGAATCGACTCTGCTATTCGGGCAGCAGCTGCTAGGTTTTGGATCGGTGTTCGGTATACCTAAGCCGGAGGTGGAAAAAGCTGGCGTCGGCTGGACTCAGGAGCACGTTGACGAGCGTGATCGTCGAGTGCGCGCTGGAGGTTCTCCAGCCGAGTGTGCTCAGCCAGATTGGCCAGGCGAGCCTGCTCCAAGGCCTGGGCCTCGGGTGTATCTCCAACTATAGGAGTATGCAGGGCATCCATGTTTCGGTGACGAAGTTCTTCTCTCTGCTGCAAGGAGAGAGTCTCGTGGCAGTACTCCTCGTGAGCACGCGACGGACCGCCGTTCCCGTCACCTCCGTCTTCACGATCGAAGCCAGGAGGGCCGCGTGGTCCATTGACCACCAGGACTTCCACTGCCGAGTCGTTGCTGCCGCACTCAGATGCAGTCTCTACGGAGCCAGTCGATAGATCGAACAGGCCGTAGAGAGACTCGTCGTGCCCGATCGCCGCGACTTGAGGGGTGGCGGACTGGTGGGCCGCCGCATGCTTCACCCACCGTTGAAGCCTCGACCGGTCGGTGCGCTTGCTCTGGCGAGTCGTAGGGAGGGGGAAAGCCGTTGGAGTCGACTGGTACTAGGTCGACGGTTGCCGCAGGAGGACGCACGTGTGAAAGTGCGTCTCCCCGCGGGCGGGGAGCGCGTCGACGTCAAGTGGTGCCTCCTGAAGCCAAGCAGATTCGTCGGCGACAAACATGAGCGCGCCGAGACGGATCTCGTGGCCCTCAGCCAAACCTCCGCCTGGAATCATGATGATGGGGATCGAAAAAATTGCAACTTCTCAAATAAGTCGCTAAGACACCTGTCCCACAGTGGGCGCCAACTATCGTGGATCTAAGACTGACAGTAGAATGGGGGGTAGGTATGAGGAGGCAAGATCCTAGCTATAAAGAAGTCGTACACACGAGTTTCACGAGTTCAGGCCCTTCTCGGAGGAAGTAACAGCCCTACATCTTAGTGCCCTGAGGCGGTCGACTGGATTATATGTGGGTGTGAGTTTACAAAAAGATGCGAACCCTTGTCTCAGAGGAGGGGTTGGCATATATAGAGTGCGCCAGGACCCCAGCTCCCCTCCATTACACAAGATTCAATTTTCATAAAGGAAAGGCGTTACTCGTAACGTCTATAGTAAAGTGTCATAAATGCTCATAATGCTATGGTTTAAGTCCTGACCATTGCAGAGTGGAGGGTTCCTCATCTTCTGGTGGTCGAGTGTCTTCCAGGTGGTCGAGTGAGTGCATCTCCACGGTCGAGTGGTTGACGGTTTCTCTTCGACTGTTTCTAATTCTTTGTAGATATGTCCTTGGGGAGGGTAAGTTGGACAGGTCCATGACCCTACCCTAGGTACATAGCTTCATCAGTCAGCACTGGAGCCAACCGATACTGAGTCGACGGCTGCCGTAGGAGGACGCCACGGACGCACGCGCGGAAGTGCATTGCCCCGCGGACAGGGAGCGCCTCGATGTCAAGTGGCGCTTCTTGGAGCCAAGCGGAGTCGTCGGCGACGAATACGAGCGCGCCGAGACGGATCTCGCGGCCCTCGGCCAAACCTCCACCTGAAACCATGTTGATGGGGATTGGAAAAATCGCAACTTCTCCAACAAGTCGCTAAGACACCTGCCCCACGGTGGGCGCCAACTATCGTGGTTCTAAGTCTGACAGTATAATAGGGGGGTAGGGATGTAGAGGCAAGACCCTAGCAATGGAGGAGTTGTGCACGCGAGTTTTACGAGTTCAGGCCCTTCTTGGAGGAAGTAACAGCCCTACGTCTCGGAGCCCGGAGGCGGTTGACTGGATTATATGCGTGTGAGTTACAGGGGGTGCGAACCCTTGTCCTAGAGCAGGGGGAGGCTTATATAGAGTGCGCCAGGACCCCATCTCCCCTCCGTTACACAGGGTTCAATGTTCATAAAGAGAGAGCGTTACAGGTAACGTCTGTAATAAAGTGCTACAAATGATCATTAAATATACGAGTAAATGCCCGACCATTGTTGTGCAGAACGGCTTTAGGTCTTCTTGTACGTCGAGTGGTCTTTTACATGGTCGTGTGGTTGAATAGTCGAGTGACTCAAAGAAGAAGTAGTCTCTGAGTGAATGGTGGGTCGAGTGGATTGCACTCGATGCCTTTATTGGGTCCACCTTGTTTACTCTTGAACTTCTTTGTGTTGGAAATATGCCCTAGAGGCAATAATAAAAGTATTATTATTGTATTTCTTTGTTCATGATAATAGTCTTTTATTCATGCTATAACTGTATTGTCCGGAAATCGTAATACACGTGTGAATACATAGACCACAATATGTCCCTAGTGAGCCTCTAGTTGACTAGCTCGTTGTGATCAACAGATAGTCATGGTTTCCTGGCTATGGACATTGGATGTCGTTGATAACGGGATCACATCATTAGGAGAATGGTGTGATGGACAAGACCCAATCCTAAGCATAGCACAAAGGTCGGTTAGTTCGTTTGCTAGAGCTTTTCCAATGTCAAGTATCTCTTCCTTCGACCATGAGATCGTGTAACTCCCGGATACCGTAGGAGTGCTTTGGGTGTATCAAACGTCACAACGTAACTGGGTGATTATAAAGGTGCACTACAGGTATCTCCGAAAGTGTCTGTTGGGTTGACACGGATCGAGACTGGGATTTGTCACTCCGTATGACGGAGAGGTATCTCTGGGCCCACTCGGTAATGCATCATCATAATGAGCTCAAAGTGACCAAGTGGTTGATCACGGGATCATGCATTACGGTACGAGTAAAGTGACTTGCCGGTAACGAGACTGAACAAGGTATTGGGATACCGACGATCGGGTCTCGGGCAAGTAACGTACCGATTGACAAAGGGAATTGTATACGGGGTTTGATCGAATCCTCGACATCGTGGTTCATCCGATGACATCATCGAGGAGCATGTGGGAGCCAACATGGGTATCCAGATCCCGCTGTTGGTTATTGACCGGAGAGTCTCGGTCATGTCTGCATGTCTCCCGAACCCGTAGGGTCTACACACTTAAGGTTCGGTGACGCTAGGGTTATCAGGAAGACAAGTATGTGATTACCGAATGTTGTTCGGAGTCCCGGATGAGATCCCGGACGTCACGAGGAGTTCCGGAATGGTCCGGAGGTAAAGTTTTATATATGGGAAGTTGTTAAACGGACACCGGAAAGTTTCGGGGTCATACCGGTATTGTACCGGGACCACCGGAGAGGTTCCGGGGCTCCACCGGGAGGGACCATCCCTCCCGGGGGGCCACTTGGGCTGCGTAGGGATAGCAGCCAGCCCCTAGTGGGCTTGGCGCGCCCCCCCCTTAGGCCCATGCGCCTAGGGTTGGGGGGGAAACCCTAAAGGGGGCGCACCCCCCTTGCTTGGGGGGCAAGCCCCCCACCCTTTGGCCGCCGCCCCCCTCTAGGGTTTCCCCTAGAGGGCCGGCCCCCTTGCCCCTCTCCTCCTATATATAGAGGGGTGAGGGGAGGGCTGCTGGACACAACTCAAGGCGCAGCCCCTCCCCTCCCCAACACCTCTCCTCCTCCGTACGTGCTTGGCGAAGCCCTGTCGGAGTACTGCTGCACCAACTACACCACGCCGTCGTGCTGCCGTTGGAGCTGCCTTCCTCAACCTCTCCTTCCTCCTTGCTGGATCAAGACGAAGGAGACGTCGTCCGTCCCGTACGTGTGTTGAACGCGGAGGTGCTGTCCGTTCAGCACTTGGTCATCGGTGATCCGAATCACGTCGAGTACGACTCCATCATCACCATCCCCTTGAACGCTTCCGCACTCGATCTACAAGTGGTATGTAGATGCAAACTCTTCCCCTTGACTCGTTGCTTAGATGAACTCATAGATGGATCTTGGTGAAACCGTAGGAAAAATTTTAATTTTCTGCAACGTTCCCCAACAGTGGCATCATGAGCTAGGTCTATGCGTAGTTCTCTTTGCACGAGTAGAACACAATTTTGTTGTGGGCGTGGATCTTGTCAACTTACTTGCCACTACTAGTCTTTTCTTGCTTCAACGGCATTGTGGGATGAAGCGGCCCGGACCAACCTTACACGTACGCTTACGTGAGACCGGTTCCACCGATTGACATGCACTAGTTGCATAAGGTGGCTGGCGGGTGTCTGTCTCTCCCACTTTAGTTGGAGCGGATTCGATGAAAAGGGTCCTTATGAAGGGTAAATAGAAGTTGACAAAATCACGTTGTGGTTATTCGTAGGTAAGAAAACGTTCTTGCTAGAACCCAATTGCAGCCACGTAAAAGATGCAACAACAATTAGAGGACGTCTAACTTGTTTTTGCAGCGATTGATCATGTGATGTGATATGGCCAGAAGTTGTGATGAATGATGAATTGTGATGTATGAGATCATGTTCTTTGTAATAGGATTCACGACTTGCATGTCGATGAGTATGACAACCGGCAGGAGCCATAGGAGTTGTCTTTATTTTTGTATGACCTGCGTGTCATTGAAGAACGCCATGTAACTTACTTTACTTTATTGCTAAACGCGTTAGTCATAGAAGTAGAAGTAGTCGTTGGCGTGACAACTTCATGAAGACACGATGATGGAGATCATGATGGAGATCATGGTGTCATGCCGGTGACAAGATGATCATGGAGCCCCGAAGATGAAGATCAAAGGAGCTATATGATATTGGCCATATCATGTCACTACTTTATATAATTGCATGTGATGTTTATTATGTTTTATGCATCTTGTTTACTTAGGACGACGGTAGTAAATAAGATGATCCCTTACAACAATTTCAAGAAGTGTTCTCCCCTAACTGTGCACCGTTGCTAAAGTTCGTCGCTTCTAAGCACCACGTGATGATCGGGTGTGATGGATTCTTACGTTCACATACAACGGGTGTAAGACAGTTTTACACAGCAAAACACTTAGGGTTAACTTGACGAGCCTAGCATGTACAGACATGGCCTCGGAACACGGAGACCGAAAGGTCGAACACGAGTCGTATGGAAGATACGATCAACATGAGAATGTTCACCGATGATGACTAGTCCGTCTCACGTGATGATCGGACACGGGCTAGTCGACTCGGATCGTGTAACACTTAGATGACTAGAGGGATGTCTAATCTGAGTGGGAGTTCATAATTTGATTAGAACTTAATTATCATGAACTTAGTCTAAAACCTTTGCAAATATGTCTTGTAGATCAAATGGCCAACGCTCATGTCAACATGAACTTCAACGCGTTCCTAGAGAAAACCAAGCTGAAAGATGATGGCAGCAACTATACGGACTGGGTCCGGAACCTGAGGATCATCCTCATAGCTGCCAGGAAACAATATGTCCTAGAAGGACCGCTAGGTGACGCTCCCGTCCCAGAGAACCAAGACATTATGAATGCTTGGCAGTCTCGTGCTGATGATTACTCCCTCGTTCAGTGCGGCATGCTTTACAGCTTAGAACCGGGGCTCCAAAAGCGTTTTGAGCATCACGGAGCATATGAGATGTTCGAGGAGCTGAAACTAGTTTTCCAAGCTCACGCCCGGGTCGAGAGATATGACATCTCCGACAAGTTCTATAGTTGTAAGATGGAGGAAAATAGTTCTGTCAGTGAGCACATACTCAAGATGTCTGGGTTGCACAACCGTATGACCCAGCTGAATATTAACCTCCCTGATGAGGCAGTCATTGACAGAATCCTTCAGTCGCTCCCACCAAGCTACAAGAGCTTTGTGATGAACTACAATATGCAGGGGATGGTAAAGACCATTCCTGAAGTATTTTCTATGCTGAAGTCAGCAGAGGTTGAAATCAAGAAAGAACATCAAGTGTTGATGGTCAATAAGACCACTAAGTTCAAGAAGGGCAAGGGTAAGAAGAACTTCAAGAAGGACGGCAAAGAGGTTGCCGCGCCCGGTAAGCCAGTTGCCGGGAAGAAGTCAAAGAATGGACCCAAGCCTGAGACTGAGTGCTTTTATTGCAAGGGGAAGGGTCACTGGAAGCGGAACTGCCCCAAATACTTAGCGGATAAGAAGGCCGGCAACACTAAAGGTATATTCGATATACATGTAATTGATGTGTACCTTACCAGTACTCGTAGTAACTCCTGGGTATTTGATACCGGTGCCGTTGCTCATATTTGTAACTCACAGCAGGAGCTGCGGAATAAGCGGAGACTGGCGAAGGACGAGGTGACGATGCGCGTCGGGAATGGTTCCAGAGTCGATGTGATCGCCGTCGGCACGCTACCTCTACATTTACCTACGGGATTAGTTTTGAACCTTAATAATTGTTATTTGGTGCCAAGTTTGAGCATGAACATTGTATCTGGATCTCGTTTAATACGAGATGGCTACTCATTTAAGTCCGAGAATAATGGTTGTTCTATTTATATGAGAGATATGTTCTATGGTCATGCTCCGATGGTCAATGGTTTATTCTTAATGAATCTCGAACGTAGTGTTACACATATTCATAGCGTGAATACCAAAAGATGTAAAGTTGATAACGATAGTCCCACATACTTGTGGCACTGCCGCCTTGGTCACATTGGTGTCAAGCGCATGAAGAAGCTCCATGCTGATGGACTTTTAGAGTCTCTTGATTATGAATCGTTTGACACATGCGAACCATGCCTCATGGGCAAGATGACCAAGACTCCGTTCTCCGGAACAATGGAGCGAGCAACCAACTTGTTGGAAATCATACATACCGATGTGTGCGGTCCAATGAGTGTTGAGGCTCGCGGAGGATATCGTTATGTTCTCACTCTCACAGATGACTTGAGTAGATATGGGTATGTCTACTTGATGAAACACAAGTCTGAGACCTTTGAAAAGTTCAAGGAATTTCAGAATGAAGTAGAGAATCAACGTGACCGAAAGATAAAATTCCTACGATCAGATCGTGGAGGAGAATACTTAAGTCACGAATTTGGTACACACTTAAGGAAATGTGGAATCGTTTCACAACTCACGCCGCCTGGAACACCTCAGCGTAACGGTGTGTCCGAACGTCGTAATCGCACTCTATTGGATATGGTGCGGTCTATGATGTCTCTTACCGATTTACCGCTATCATTTTGGGGATACGCTCTAGAGACAGCTACATTCACTTTAAATAGGGCACCGTCTAAATCCGTTGAGACGACACCGTATGAATTATGGTTTGGGAAGAAACCTAAGCTGTCGTTTCTAAAAGTTTGGGGATGCGATGCTTATGTCAAGAAACTTCAACCTGAGAAGCTCGAACCCAAGTCGGAAAAATGCGTCTTCATAGGATACCCTAAGGAAACCATTGGGTATACCTTCTACTTAAGATCCGAGGGCAAGATCTTTGTCGCTAAGAACGGATCCTTTCTGGAAAAAGAGTTTCTCTCGAAAGAAGTAAGTGGGAGGAAAGTAGAACTCGATGAAGTACTACCTCTTGAGCGGGACAGTAGTGCAGCTCAGGAAGATGTTCCTGTGATGCCTACACCAACTGAAGAGGAAAATAATGATGATGATCAAGGTACTTCGGATCAAGTTGCTACTGAACTTCGTAGGTCCACAAGGACACGTTCCGCACCAGAGTGGTACGGCAACCCTGTCCTGGAAATCATGTTGTTAGACAACGGTGAACCTTCGAACTATGAAGAAGCGATGGCGGGCCCAGATTCCAACAAATGGCTAGAAGCCATGAAATCCGAGATAGAATCCATGTATGAAAACAAAGTATGGACTTTGACTGACTTGCCCGATGATCGGCGAGCGATAGAAAACAAATGGATCTTTAAGAAGAAGACGGACGCGGATGGTAATGTCACCATCTATAAAGCTCGACTTGTCGCTAAGGGTTATCGGCAAGTTCAAGGGATTGACTACGATGAGACTTTCTCTCCCGTAGCGAAGCTTAAGTCCGTCCGAATCATGTTAGCAATTGCCGCATACTATGATTATGAGATATGGCAGATGGACGTCAAAACAGCATTCCTTAACGGGCATCTTAAGGAAGAACTGTATATGATGCAGCCGGAAGGTTTTGTCGATCCTAAGAACGCTAACAAAGTATGCAAGCTCCAGCGATCCATTTATGGGCTGGTGCAAGCATCTCGGAGTTGGAACATTCGCTTTGATGAGATGATCAAAGCGTTTGGGTTTATGCAGACTTATGGAGAAGCCTGCGTTTACAAGAAAGTGAGTGGGAGCTCTGTAGCATTTCTCATATTATATGTAGATGACATACTCCTGATGGGAAATGATATAGAATTCTTGGACAGCATTAAGGCCTACTTGAATAAGTGTTTTTCAATGAAGGACCTTGGAGAAGCTGCTTATATATTAGGCATCAAGATCTATAGAAATAGATCGAGACGCCTCATAGGTCTTTCACAAAGCACATACCTTGATAAGATTTTGAAGAAGTTCAAAATGGATCAATCCAAGAAAGGGTTCTTGCCTGTATTGCAAGGTGTGAGATTGAGCCCGGCTCAATGCCCGACCACGGCAAAATATAAAGAAGTGATGAGTGTCATCCCCTATGCTTCAGCCATAGGATCTATTATGTATGCCATGCTGTGTACCAGACCTGATGTAAACCTTGCCGTAAGTTTGGTAGGAAGGTACCAAAGTAATCCCGGCAAGGAACACTGGACAGCGGTCAAGAATATCCTGAAGTACCTGAAAAGGACAAAGGACATGTTTCTCGTTTATGGAGGTGACGAAGAGCTCGTCGTAAAGGGTTACGTCGACGCTAGCTTCGACACAGATCTAGATGACTCTAAGTCACAAACCGGGTACGTGTATATGTTGAATGGTGGAGCAGTAAGCTGGTGCAGCTGCAAGCAGAGCGTCGTGGCGGGATCTACATGTGAAGCGGAGTACATGGCAGCCTCGGAGGCAGCGCATGAAGCTATTTGGGTGAAGGAGTTCATCACCGACCTAGGAGTCATACCCAATGCGTCGGGGCCGATCAAACTTTTCTGTGACAATACTGGAGCTATTGCCCTTGCGAAGGAGCCCAGATTTCACAGGAAGACCAGGCACATCAAGCGTCGTTTCAACTCCATCCGTGAAAATGTTCAAGATGGAGACATAGAAATTTGCAAAGTACATACGGATCTGAATGTCGCAGATCCGTTGACTAAACCTCTCTCGCGAGCGAAACATGATCAACACCAGAACTCTATGGGTGTTCGATTCATCACAATGTAACTAGATTATTGACTCTAGTGCAAGTGGGAGACTGTTGGAAATATGCCCTAGAGGCAATAATAAAAGTATTATTATTATATTTCTTTGTTCATGATAATAGTCTTTTATTCATGCTATAACTGTATTATCCGGAAATCGTAATACACGTGTGAATACATAGACCACAATATGTCCCTAGTGAGCCTCTAGTTGACTAGCTCGTTGTGATCAACAGATAGTCATGGTTTCCTGGCTATGGACATTGGATGTCGTTGATAACGGGATCACATCATTAGGAGAATGATGTGATGGACAAGACCCAATCCTAAGCATAGCACAAAGGTCGGTTAGTTCGTTTGCTAGAGCTTTTCCAATGTCAAGTATCTCTTCCTTCGACCATGAGATCGTGTAACTCCCGGATACCGTAGGAGTGCTTTGGGTGTATCAAACGTCACAACGTAACTGGGTGATTATAAAGGTGCACTACAGGTATCTCCGAAAGTGTCTGTTGGGTTGACACGGATCGAGACTGGGATTTGTCACTCCGTATGACGGAGAGGTATCTCTGGGCCCACTCGGTAATGCATCATCATAATGAGCTCAAGTGACCAAGTGGTTGATCACGGGATCATGCATTACGGTACGAGTAAAGTGACTTGCCGGTAACGAGACTGAACAAGGTATTGGGATACCGACGATCGGGTCTCGGGCAAGTAACGTACCGATTGACAAAGGGAATTGTATACGGGGTTTGATCGAATCCTCGACATCGTGGTTCATCCGATGACATCATCGAGGAGCATGTGGGAGCCAACATGGGTATCCAGATCCCGCTGTTGGTTATTGACCGGAGAGTCTCGGTCATGTCTGCATGTCTCCCGAACCCGTAGGGTCTACACACTTAAGGTTCGGTGACGCTAGGGTTATCAGGAAGACAAGTATGTGATCACCGAATGTTGTTCGGAGTCCCAGATGAGATCCTGGACGTCACGAGGAGTTCCAGAATGGTCCGGAGGTAAAGTTTTATATATGGGAAGTTGTTAAACGGACACCGGAAAGTTTCGGGGTCATACCGGTATTGTACCGGGACCACCGGAGAGGTTCCGGGGGTCCACCGGGAGGGACCACCCCTCCCGGGGGGCCACTTGGGCTGCGTAGGGATAGCAGCCAGCCCCTAGTGGGCTTGGCGCGCCCCCCCTTGGGCCCATGCGCCTAGGGTTGGGGGGGGAAACCCTAAAGGGGGCGCACCCCCCTTGTTTGGGGGGCAAGCCCCCCACCCTTTGGCCGCCGCCCCCCTCTAGGGTTTCCCCTAGAGGGCCGGCCCCTTTGCCCCTCTCCTCCTATATATAGAGGGGTGAGGGGAGGGCTACTGGACACAACTCAAGGCGCAGCCCCTCCCCTCCCCAACACCTCTCCTCCTCCGTACGTGCTTGGCGAAGCCCTGTCGGAGTACTGCTGCACCAACTACACCACGCCGTCGTGCTGCCGTTGGAGCTGCCTTCCTCAACCTCTCCTTCCTCCTTGCTGGATCAAGATGGAGGAGACGTCGTCCGTCCCGTACGTGTGTTGAATGCGGAGGTGCTGTCCGTTCGGCACTTGGTCATCGGTGATCTGAATCACGTCGAGTACGACTCCATCATCACCATCCCCTTGAACGCTTCCGCACTCGATCTACAAGTGGTATGTAGATGCAAACTCTTCCCCTTGACTCGTTGCTTAGATGAACTCATAGATGGATCTTGGTGAAACCGTAGGAAAAAATTTAATTTTCTGCAATGTTCCCCAACACTTTGCTTCTAAGACAAGGACCTTAGGTAGGACGTATAGGTCAGGCCTATTACCCTATCCCAGGTCTATGTCCTCATCACCGGCAGCTGGAATTCTGGGCTGGAAAAGGAGCAAATATTAGAGAACTATTCTACACATCTCCAAAAGTCCTGAAACTCCACGGGAATTATTTTCAGAATATATAAATAATATTGGGCGTAAGAAGTACCAGAGGGGGGCTACCCACCGTCCATGAGGGTGGGGGCGCGCCCTACCCCCTGCCTCGTGGGTCCCCTGGTGACTCTTCGATGCCCATCTTTGGCTATATGGAGTCTTTCGTCGAGGAAAAAATCATAAGCAAGCTCACGGGACCTTGGCGGAACCAATCTAGGGCTCCCGAGGAGCTGTTCTGCTGGGGAAACTTCCCTCCGAGAGGGGAAATCATCACCATCATCATCACCAATGATCCTCTCATCGGGAGGGGGTTAATCTCCATCAACATCTTCACCAGCACCATCTCATCTCAAACCCTAGTCATCTCTTGTATCCAATCTTTGTATCCAAACCTCAGATTGGTACCTGTGGGTTGCTAGTAGTGTTGATTACTCCTTGTAGTTGATGCTAGTTGGTTTACTTGGTGGAAGATCATATGTTCAGATCCATTATGCATATTAATACCCCTCTGATTATGAACATGAATATGCTTTGTGAGTACTTACATTTGTTCCCGAGGACATGGGAGAAGTCTTGCTATAAATAGTCATGTGAATTTGGTATTCGTTCGATATTTTGATGAGATGTATGTTGTCATCCCTCTAGTGGTGTCATGTGAACGTCGACTACATGACACTTCACCATTATTTGGGCCTAGAGGGAGGTATTGGGAAGTAATAAGTAGATGATGGGTTGCTAGAGTGACAGAAGCTTAAACCCTAGTTTATCCGTTGCTTCGTTAGGGGCTGATTTGGGTCCATATGTTCCATGCTATGGTTAGGTTCACCTTAATACTTCTATTGTAGTTGCGGATGCTTGCAATAGGGGTTAATCATAAGTGGGATGCTTGTACAAGTAAGGGAAGTATCCAAGCACCGGTCCTCGGACATATCAAATTATCAAAGTACCAAACGCGAATCATATGAACGTGATGAAAACTAGCTTGACGATAATTCCCATGTGTCCTCGGGAGCATTTTCCTTTATATAAGTGTTTGTACAGGCTTGTCCCTTGCTACAAAAAGGATTGGGCCATCTTGCTGCACCTTATTTACTTGCATTACTTGTTACTCGTTACAAATTACCTTATCAAAAAACTATCTGTTACCGATAATTTCAGTGCTTGCAGAGAATACCTTACTGAAAATTGCTTATCATTTCCTTCTACTCCTCATTGGGTTCGACACTCTTACTTATCGAAAAGGCTACGATAGATCCCCTACACTTGTGGGTCATCAAACCTCATCAACCTCCTTCTCCACCTCGACAAGAGAACGACAACGTCAACAACGAAGAAGGCCAAGAGGAAGAACAAGATGATGAAGAAGATGTTCCACCCTGACCCAAACAAAAGCTCTCACGAGTTAGAGAAAGAGTCACAAGAGACCATCCCGTCGAGCAAATCTTCAATGATATTCAAACAGGGAGAATTACTCGCTCTAAAACTCGTTTGGCTAATTTTTGTGAACATTATTCATTCATATCTAGAATTGAATCCATGAAGGTTGAAGAAGCATTGGAAGATCCGGATTGGATAAATGCCATGCATGAAGAGCTACACAACTTCGAGAGAAACCGAGTGTGGACATTGCTCGAGAAGCCCGACAACAACCACAGCATCATCAGTACCAAATGGGTGTTTCTCAACAAGCAAGACGAAGATGGACAAGTCGTTCGCAACAAAGCACGTCTCGTTACCCAAGGCTACACTCAAGTTGAAGGTATGTAATATGGTGAGACATATGCCCCCGTTGCTAGACTTGAGTCCATCCGCATCTTACTTTCCTATGCTAATCACCATGATATTACCTTGTACCAAATGGACATTAAAAGTGCTTTTCTAAATGCTGAAATTGAGGAGGAAGTTTATGTTAAACAACCTCCCATCTTTGTTAATCCTAAGAAACCCGACCATGTTTACAAACTTCACAAATCTCTTTATGGTCTTAAACAAGCTCCTAGAGCATGGTATAAATGCTTGACCAAGTTCCTTATTGAAAAAGGCTTTGAGATCGGAAAGATAGATTCTACTCTTTTTACTAAAAGGGTTAATGGTGAATTATTTGTGTGCCAAATTTATGTTGATGATATCATATTTGCTTCAACTAACCCTCATTTTAGTGAAAAGTTTGGAAAGCTAATGTCGGAGAAGTTTGAGATGTCTATGATGAGTGAACTCAAGTTCTTTCTTGGGTTGTGATATGTCCAATTTGCATCATGTTTTCTTACTATTATTTATAATGTTTTTATCCATAATAATGCTTTTTGGAGTAATTCTAATGTCTTTTCTCTCATAATTTACAAGGAACACACCAACAGGGAGAATTCCGGCAGCTGGAAATCTGGACCTGGAAAAGCTACGTCAGGCCACCTATTATGCACAACTCCAAATGAGTTGAAACTTCACGGAGATTTTGTATGAATTATTTAAGAAATACTGGAGCCAATAAACACCAGAGGGGGGCCACCAGGTGGGCACAACCCACCTGGGCGCTCCAGGCCCCCCAGGCACGCCCTGGTGGGTTGTGGCCTCCTCGGCCCACGTCCGGTGCCCATCTTATGGTATATGAGTCATTTTGACCTAGAAAAAACTAGAGGACTTTCGGGACGAAGTGCCGCCGCCTCAAGGCGGAACTTGGGTAGGATCACTTTTACCCTCCGGCGGAGCGATTCCGCCGGGGGAACTTCCCTCACGGAGGGGGAAATCAACGTCATCATCATCACCAACAACTCTCCCATCTCTAGGAGGGAAATCTCCATCAACATCTTCAACAACACCATCTCCTCTCAAACCTTCTTTCATCTCTTGTGTTCAATCTTTTTACCAGAACTATAGATTGGTACTTCTGGGTGACTAGTAGTGTTAATTACACCTTGTAGTTGATTACTATATAGTTTATTTGGTGGAAGATTATATGTACAGATCCACTATGCTATTTAATACCCCTCTGATCTTGAGCATGATTATTATTTGTGAGTACTTACTTTTGTTCTTCAGGTCACAGGAGACATTATGTTGCAAGTAATCATGTGAACTTTATATGTGTTCGATATTTTGATAGTATGTATGTTGTATTTCCCTTAGTGTGTCATGTGAACGTCGACTACATGACACTTCACCATATTTGGGCCTAAGGGAATGCATTGCAGAGTAGCAATTAGATGGTGGGTTGCGAGAGTGACAGAAGCTTAAACCCCAGTTTATGCGCTATTTCGTAAGGGACCGATTGGATCCAAAAGTTTAATGCTATGGTTAGAATTTATTCTTAATACTTTTCTCGTAGTTGTGGATGCTTGCAGGAGGGTTAATCATAAGTAGGAGGTTTGTTCAAGTAAGAATAGCACCTAAGCACCGGTCCACCCACATATCAAATTATCAAAGTAGCAAACACGAATCAAACCAACATGATGAAATTGACTAGATGAAATTCCCATGTACCCTCAAGAATGCTTTGCTTATCATAAGAGACCGTTTTGGCCTGTCCTTTACCTCAAAAGGATCGGGCTACCTTGCTGCACTTTTGTCACTATTATCGTTACTTGCTCATTACAAAATTATCTTGCTATCAAACTACTCGCTACTTACAATTTCAGCACTTGCAGACAATACCTTACTAAAAACCACTTGTCATTTCCTTCTGCTCCTCGTTGGGTTCGACACTCTTACTTATCAAAAAGAGCTACAATTGATACCCTATACTTGTGGGTCATCAAGGCTATTTTCTGGCACCGTTGTCGGGGAGTGGAGCGCCTTTGGTAAGTGGAATTTGGTAAGGAAACAATTATATAGTGTGCTGAAATTTATTGTCACTTGTTACTATGGAAAACAATCCTCTGAGGAGTTTGTTCGGGGTATCTTCACCTCATCCGGAACCACAATTAGCAACCCCTCAACCTACTGCACCTACTGAAAATATTGAATATGAAATTCCTTCGGGTATGATAGAACAACTGCTAGCTAATCCTTATGCAGGAGATGGAACCGAACATCCTGATATGCACTTGATATATGTGGAACAAATTTTTGGATTGTTTAAGCTTGCAGGTTTACCCAGGGATGAAGTGATGAAAAAGGTTTTCCCTTTATCTTTGAAGGGAAAAGCATTGGCATGGTATAGGCTATGTGATGATATTGGATCATGGAATTGGAATCGTTTGAAATTGGAGTTCCACCAAAAAATTTATCCTATGCATCTAGTTCATCGTGATCAAAATTATATATATAATTTTTGGCCTCGTGAAGGATAAAGTATTGCTCTAGCTTGGGGGAGGCTTAAGTCAATGTTATATTCATGCCCCAGTCATGAGCTCTCAAGAGAAATTATTATCAAGAATTTTTATGCTCGGCTTTCTCGCAATGATCAAACCATGCTTGATACTTCTTGTGCTGGTTCATTTATGAAGAAGACTATTGAATTCCGGTGGGATCTTTTGGAAAGAATTAAATGCAACTCTGAAGATTGGGAACTCGATGAAGGTAAAGAGTCAGGTATTAAACTGAAGTATGATTGTGTTAAATCTTTTATGGATACTGATGCTTTTCAAAAGTTTAGCACTAAATATGGACTTGACTCTGAGATAGTAGCCTCCTTTTGTGAATAATTTGCAACTCATGTTGAACTCCCTAAGGAGAAGTGGTTTAAATATCACCCACCTATTAAAGAAGAAACTAAAGAACCAGTACCAGTTAAATAAGAAACTATACTTTATAATGTTTATCCAGTTGTTCCTTCTGCTTATATTGAGAAACTACTTTTCCCTGTTAGGATTAAGGAACGTGCTAAAGTTTCAACTGTGGGTAACAAAAGCTATATTAGAACAGCTAAACCTGATGAACAAATTAAGTTGAACCTAGTATTGCTATGGTTAAAGATCTCCTGGAACAAGATATGGATGGTCATGTTATTTACTTCTGTGAAGAAGCTGCTATAATTGCTAAACCTGATAAAAGAGATAAAGATAGACATGTTGTTGGCATGCCTGTTATTTCAGTTAAAATAGGAGATCAATGTTATCATGGTTTATGTGACATGGGTGCTAGTGTGAGTGCTATTGCTTACACTTTATATGAAGAAATCATGAAACACATAGCACCTTCTGAGATAGAAGAAATAGATGTTACTATTAAACTTGCTAATAGAGACACCATATCACCATTTGGGATTATTAGAGATGTTGAAGTCTTGTGTGGGAAAATTAAATACCCTACTGATTTTCTTGTTCTTGGCTCCCCACAAGATGACTTTTGTCCCATTATCTTTGGTAGACCTTTCTTGAATACAGTTAATGCTAAGATAGATTGTAAGAAACAAACTATTGGTGTTAGCTTTGGTGATGAGTCTCATGAGTTTAATTTTTCCAAGTTTAGTACAAATCATCATGAAAAATAATTTCCTAGTAAGGATGAATTAATTGGTCTTGCTTCTATTGTTGTTCCACCCACTTATCCTTTAGAACAATATTTGCTAGACAATGAAAATGATTTACATATGCATGAAAGAAATGAAATAGATAAGGTTTTCTTTGAACAACGTCCTCTGCTTAAACACAATCTGCCTAGTGAAACTCTAGGAGGTCCTCCTCCACCTAAAGGTGATCCTGTGTTTGAATTAAAATAATTGCCAGACACTTTGAAATATTCTTATCTGGATGAAAATAAGATATATCATGTTATTATTAGTGCTAACCTTTCAGAGCATGAAGAAGAAAGATTATTGAAAGTTCTAAGGAAGCACCAGGCTGCTATTGGATATACTCTTTATTATTTAAAGGGCATTAGTCCCACTCTATGTCAGCACAAAATTAATATGGAACCTGATGCTAAACCCATTGTTGATCACCAACGTCGGTTGAATCCAAAAATGAAGGAAGTGGTAAGAACGGAAATCTTAAAACTTCTGGAAGCAGGTATAATCTATCCTATAGCTGATAGTAGATGGGTAAGTCCTATTCATTGTGTCCCTAAGAAAGGAGGTATTACTGTTGTTCCTAATGATAAGAATGAACTTATTCCATAAAGAATTGTTACATGCTATAGTATGATAATTGATTATAGAAAATTAAACAAAGCAACTAGAAAAGATCATTACCCCCCTTTTATTGATCAAATGCCTGAAAGATTATCTAAGCACACACACTTTTGCTTCCTAGATGGATACTCTGGCTTTTCACAAATACTTGTTTCTCAACCTGATCAAGAAAAGACTACCTTCACTTGTCCCTTTGGAAATTATACTTATAGATGTATGCCTTTTGGTTTATGTAATGCACCTGCTACCTTTCAAAGATGTATGACTGCTATATTCTCTGACTTTTGTGAAAAGATTGTTGAGGTTCTCATGGATGACTTTTCTGTTTATGGGAAGTCTTTTAATGATTGTTTAAGCAATCTTGAGCGAGTTTCACAGAGATGTGAACAAACAAATCTTGTCTTGAATTGGGAGAAGTGCCACTTTATGGTTAATGAAGGCATTGTCTTGGGTCATAAAATTTCTGAAAGACGTATTGAAGTGGAAAAAGCTAAGGTTGATGCAATTGAGAAAATGCCATGTCCTAAAGATATAAAAGGTATTCGTAGTTTCTTAGGTCATGCTGGTTTCTATAGGAGATTTATCAAAGACTTTTCTAAAATTTCTAAGCCTCTTACTAATCTTTTGCAAAAGGATATTCCTTTTGTTTTTGATGATGATTGTCTTGAAGCCTTTGAAACACTAAAGAAAGCCTTAATATCTGCACCTATTGTTCAACCACCTGATTCGAACTTGCCTTTTGAAATTATGTGCGATGCTAGTGATTATGATGTTGGTGTTGTTCTAGGACAAAGATTTGATAAGAAACTTAATGTTATTCATTATGCTAATAAAACTCTAGACAGTGCTCAAAGAAATTATGCTACTACTGAAAAAGAATTCTTAGCAGTGGTGTTTTCCTCTGACAAATTTAGACCTTATATTAATGATTCCAAAGTAACTGTTCACACAGACCATGCTGCTATTAAATATCTTATGGAAAAGAAAGATGCTAAACCTAGACTTATTCGTTGGGTTCTCTTGTTACAAGAATTTGATTTACATATCATTGATAGAAAAGAAGCTGAGAATCCCATAGCTGATAATTTGTCTAGGCTTGAAAATCTGCTTGATGACCCACTACCTATTGATGATAGTTTTCCTGATGAGTAGTTAGCTGCAATAAATGTTGCTAATAGTACTCCTTGCTATGCTGACTATGCTAATTACATTGTTGCTAAATATTTACCACCTAGCTTTACATGCCAGCAAAACAAAAAATTCTTCTATGATTTAAGACATTACTTTTGGGATGACCCACATCTGTATAAAGAAGGAGTAGATGGTATTATTAGACGTTGTGTACCTGAGCATGAACAGGGACAAAAACTACGGAAATGTCACTCCGAGGCTTATGGAGGGCATCACGTTGAAGATAGAATTGCTCACAAGGTATTGCAATCTGGATTTTATTGGCCAACTCTCTTCAAGGATGCCCGTAAGTTTGTCTCTTATTGTGATGAATTTCAAAGAATAGGTAATATCGGTATGCGTCAAGAAATGCCTATGAATTATTCACTTGTTGTTGAACCATTTGATGTTTGGTGATTTGATTACATGGGACCTTTTCCTTCCTCTAATGGGTATACACATATTTTTGTTGTTGTTGATTATGTTACTAAATGCATAGAAGCCATTCCAACCAGTAGTGCTGATCACAACACCTCTATTAAAATGCTTAAGGAAGTTATTTTCCCAAGGTTTGGAGTCCCTAGATATTTAATGACTGATGGTGGTTCACACTTTATTCATGGTGCTTTTCGTAAGATGCTTGCTAAGTATAATGTTAACCATAGAATTGCATCACCCTATCATCCTCAGTCTAGTGGTCAAGTTGAACTTAGCAATAGAGAAATAAAATTAATTTTGCAAAAGACTGTTAATAGGTCCAGGAAGAATTGGTCTAACAAATTATATGATGCACTTTGGGCTTATAGAACAGCATATAAAAATCCTATGGGTATGTCTCCTTATAAAATGGTCTATGGAAAAGCTTGTCATTTGCCTCTTGAGTTAGAACATAAAGCATATTGGGCAGTTAAAGAACTCAACTATGATTTCAAACTTGCTGGTAAAAAGAGATTGTTTGATATAAGCTCCTTAGATGAATGGAGAACCCAAGCTTATGAGAATGCAAAGTTAAGAAAAAGTTAAAAGATGGCATGACAAAAGAATTCAAAAGCGTGATTTTAAAGTTGGAGAATATGTTCTTTTGTACAACTATCGTTTTAGATTTTTTTTGCAGGAAAGCTCCTCTCGAAATGGGAAGGCCCATACGTCATCAAGGAGGTTTACCGGACTGGAGCCATCAAAATAAATAACAGCGAAGGTTGTCAATGGGCAACGAATAAAGCATTATATCTCAAGTACGCCTATTAATATTGAAAGTAATATTATCCAAACTTTGACACCGGAAGAACACATGAAAGAGTCCTTCCTGAACACTCCAGAATCGTGAAAATAAGGAGGTACGTGATACGGTAAGTAAACCGACTCCGAAAAATCCGCAAAAATATTTTTTATCAGTTTTGGAATATTTTAGAATTTTGGAAATAAATAAACTCCCAGGAAGCGTCCCCTGGTGGGCACAAGACACCAGGGTGCGCCAGGCTTGCCTGGCGCGCCCAGGTGGGTTGTGCCCACCTGGGACACTTTCCGTACTCCGTTTTTCTTCCATGCACTTGTCCTCCAAGATAAAAAAATCTATATATACTTCCCGAACCTGTTGATCACCGTATCACGGAGAAATCCTCTGTTCTCTTTTTCCTTGCTGCTTTCTGTCAAATCCCATCTACCATGGCCTCTTCAAGCTCCTCCAAGGACAAGTTCTTCAAGAACGTCATCAACCCATATTTGCGGGAAGTGGTGCAGCACCCTCAGGTCATCCAGATTCATGAGGGGTGCTTCACCTCCGCGATGTGCCATGTCCCAAGGGGACGGGAACCATGGAGGCCAGGCTTGAAGTTGTGGAGCAAGACGTCTTCCAGTGCAAGGGGATGGTGGAGCGTGGGCTCAATGCCAATCACCTCATGATCACGGACCTTTCCCGTGATCTCAAGGTGGATGGCAAGCCCATGAAGGACATCATCTTTACCTTCAACGAGCAAATCAACTTCCTCCAAAGCCAGATCTACGATCTTCAAAACCAAGTCTTTGAATATGAGGCAAGGTTTAAAGGTATGAGTTTGGCTGCTAGATGCAGGACTCGTGAGACTCGCTCTTCCTCTCACGATGGTGTACCATTGCCATGGAAATTCGAGGACAATATCTCTTCTTCATCACCACCATCATCTTCCTCGCCACCAAAAGAAAATTGAGTATCGGGTATGGGCACTCCCCTTGGCTTCCGCCAAGCTTGGGGGAGGTGCCCCGGTATCGAATCATCCCACTATATTTTTGCTTTTACTTATTTTAGTTCAATCCTTTTGCTTTAGATGAATAAAAGTTTAGTTCGATCCTTTCTTCTTTGAGAGCTTGCTTAGTGATCTATCCTTGTAATCATGTGCAAGTTATATAATAAAGTTAGTTTGAGTTTTTGCTTTCTTTACTTTCATGTTGCAAAGAAAGAAAAGAAATAAGAAAGAAAGAAAAGGAGAAAGGAAATAAATGAAGAAAGGAAATAAATAATGAAAAGATTATATATTGATCCTATGGTAGGTGATAGCACCACATAATAAAAAGTATAAGTAGAAAATTTTATTAGAGATTGACAAACATAGCATTAGTCAATGATGCAACTCATGAAAGAATTAATAAGGGAAGAGAAGATTCACATATAGATATACTATCCTAGAAATATTTTGTGATTGTGAGCCCTCATCAAAATATTATATGCCAAAATTGTTTACATTGGACAAGGAAGACAACTTAATAATTTATGTTTGTTTATATTCACATAGAAGTCATATTGTCATATATCATGTAACATGTGGTTCTTGCCCCCTATCTTTGCTAGCCAAAAATTCTGTACTAAGTAGAGATACTACTTGTGCATCCAAAAACCCTTAAACCCAAATCTTTTCAAGTGTCCATCATACCTACCTAGGGATTGAGCAAGATCCCTCAAGTAAGTTGTCATCGGTGCAAAAAGGCAATAAAAATTGCTTCTAAAAGTGTGAGAGCATTTAGTGTAAGATAAAATTGAGCGTTGTACGAACTTGGATGACAAAGAATAAAAGCGACAGACTGCATAATAAAGGTTGTCATATTAAGGGGCAATACAACGTGACATTCTCTTGCACTAAGGGATTCAGTATACAAACAAATAAACACATGGCAACCTCTGCTTCCCTCTGCGAAGGGCCTATCTTTTACTTTTATGCAAAGAGTCAAAGTTTTCCCTCTATTCCTTTTATTTCTCTTTTGGCAAGCATCATGTGGTGAGGAAAGATCTAGGAACATATGTCCAGTTGAATATAGATGGCATGAGTTATTATTGTTGACATCACCCTTGAGGTGAGTATGTTGGGAGGCGAAACTAGAAGCCCCTATCTTTCTATGTGTCCGGTTGAAACGTTTTGCTCATGGGTACGAGGTGAGTGTTAGAAATCATAGAAGACTATATGATGGTTGAGTATGTGGACTTGCCTAAAGGCTCCGACACGTGACCCTTCCTAAAAAGATGATGAATTGTAGTTGCAAAGTTGACTAAGAACATAGTTTGTCAGTTTCTAATAGAGTTTTTGCTTTATACTTCGACTGTGTGATGAACTATTGCTTAATCATGAGAAGTATATGATAAAAGTCCTATGTTCAATTCTATTGCTGTTATAATAATCAACATGTTGCTTCTATGTCTGTATTTTTTTTATCGACACCTCTCTCTCAAAGCATGTGGACATGTTTTCGATTTCGGTTTTCGCTTGAGGACAAGCGAGGTCTAAGCTTGGGGAGTTGATACGTCCATTTTGCATTATGTTTTCTTACTGTTATTTATAATGTTTTTATCCATAATAATGCTTTTTGGAGTAATTCTAATGCCTTTTCTCTCATAATTTGCAAGGAACACACCAAGAGGGAGAATTCTGGCAACTGGAAATCTGGACGTGGAAAAGCTATGTCAGGCCACCTATTCTGCACAACTCCTAATGAGCTGAAACTTTACAAATATTTTTATGGATTATTTAAGAAATACTTCAGCCAATAAACACCAGTGGGGGGCACCAGGTGGGCACAACCCACCTAGGCTCACCATGGTGGGTTGTGGCCTCCTCGGCCCACCTCCGGTGCCCATCTTCTGGTATATAAGTCATTTTGACCTAGTAAAAAAATCATAGGAGGACTTTCGGGACGAAGCGCCGCCACCTCGAGGCGAAACTTGGGCAGGAGCACTTTTGCCCTCCGGCGGAGCAATTCCGTCGGGGGAACTACCCTCCCAGAGGGGGAAATCATCGTCATCATCATCACCAACAACTCTCCCATATTGTGGAGGGAAATCTCCATCAACATCTTCAACATCACCATCTCCTCTCAAACCATAGTTCATCTATTGTGCTCAATCTTGTTACAGGAACTATAGATTGGTACTTGTGGGTGACTAGTAGTGTTGATTACATCTTGTAGTTGATTACTATATGGTTTATTTGGTGGAAGATTATATGTTCGGATCCATTATGCTATTTAATACCCCTCTGATCTTGAGCATGATTATTATTTGTGAGTGTTACTTTTACTCTTGAGGTCACGGGAGACATCATGTTGCAAGTAATCATGTGAACTTTATATGTGTTCGATATTTTGATAGTATGTATGTTGTATTTCCCTTAGTGTTGTCATGTGAACATCGACTACATGACACTTCACCATATTTGGGCCTAAGGGAATGCATTGCGGAGTAGCAATTAGATGGTGGGTTGCGAGAGTGACAGAAGCTTAAACTCCAGTTTACGCGCTATTTCATAAGGGACCGATTGGATCCAAAAGTTTAATGCTATGGTTAGAATTTATTCTTAATACTTTTCTCGTAGTTGCGGATGCTTGTAGGAGGGTTAATCATAAGAAGGAGGTTTGTTCAGGTAAGAACAACACCTAAGCACCGGTCCACCCACATATTAAATTATCAAAGTAGCGAACACAAATCAAACCAACATGATGAAAGTGACTAGATGAAATTTCCGTGTACCCTCAAGAACGCTTTGCTTATTGATGACCCACAAGTATAGGGGATCTATCTAGTCCTTTTGATAAGTAAGAGTGTCGAACCCAACGAGGAGTAGAAGGAAATGACAAGCAGTTTTCAGTAAGGTATTCTCTGCAAGCACTGAAATTATCGGTAACAGATAGTTTTGTGATAAGGTAATTCATAACGGGTAACAAGTAACAAAAGTAAACAAGGTGCAGCAAGGTGGCCCAATCCTTTTTGTAGCAAAGGACAAGCTTGGACAAACTCTTATATAAAGGAAAGCACTCCCGAGGACACATGGGAATTACTGTCAAGCTAGTTTTCATCATGCTCATATGATTTGCGTTCGTTACTTTGATAATTTGTTATGTGGGTGGACCGGTGCTTGGGTAATGCCCTTCCTTGGACAAGCATCCCATTTATGGTTAACCCCCCTCGCAAGCATCTGCAACTATGAAAGAAGAATTAAGGTAAACCTAACCATAGCATGAAACATATGGATCCAAATCAGCCCCTTACGAAGCAACGCATAAACTAGGGCTTAAGCTTCTGTCACTCTAGCAACCCATCATCTACTTATTACTTCCCAATACCTTACCCTAGGCCCAAACAATGGTGAAGTGTCATGTAGTCGACGTTCACATAACACCACTAGAGGAAAGACAACATACATCTCATCAAAATATTGAACGAATACCAAATTCACATGACTACTTATAACAAGACTTCTCCCATGTCCTCGGGAACAAACGTAACTACACACAAATCATATTCATGTTCATAATCAGAGGGGTATTAATGTGCATAAAGGATCTGAACATATAATCTTCCACTGAATAAACCAACTAGCATCAACTACAAGGAGTAATCAACACTACTAGCAACCCACATGTACCAATCTGAAGTTTTGAGACAAACATCGGATACAAGAGATCAACTAGGGTTTGACAGGAGATGGTGCTGGTGAAGATGTTGATGGAGATTGACCCCCTCCCGATGAGAGGATCGATGGTGATGATGATGGTGACGATTTACCCCTCCCGGAGGGATGTTTCCCCGGCAGAACAGCTCCGCTGAAGCCCTAGATTGGTTCCGCCAAGGTTCCGCCCCGAGATGGCGGCGCTTCGTCCCGAAAGCTTCCTTCTCATTTTTTCCAGGGCAAAAGACACCTTATACCAGAAGATGGGCATCGGCGGGCTTCCAGGTGGCCCACGAGGCAGGGGGCATGCCCAGCGGGTAGGACGCGCCCTCCACCCTCGTGGATAGTGGGTGGCCCCCCTGTGGTGCTTTCTTCGCCCAATATTTTTAATATATTCCAAAACTGACTTTCGTGCAGTTTCAGGACTTTTGGAGTTGTGCAGAATAGGTCTCTAATATTTGCTCCTTTTCCAGCCCAGAATTCCAGCTGCCGGCATTCTCCCTCTGCATGTAAACCTTGTAAAATAAGAGACAAAAGGCATAAGTATTGTGACATAATGTGTAATAAAAGCCCATGATGCAATAAATATCGATATAAAAGCATGATGCAAAATGGACGTATCAACTCCCCCAAGCTTAGACCTCGCTTGTCCTCAAGTAGAAGCCGATATCGAAAAATATGTCCACATGTTTAGAGATAGAGGTGTCGATAAAATAAAATACGGACATGAGGGCATCTTGATCATTCTTAGAATAGCAATATATATATATATATATATATATATATATATATTATCATGTGATTTCTTATACTGAAGTAACAATCTATTCACAATGTAAAGTGTGAATCAGAAACTTCATTGAAAAACTAGCAATCTATAATCTCAGTCATTGAAGCCATTGCAATTTATCATAACATCGGAAAGAGTCCATATAAGAGCTTTTTAGCAAGTCCACATACTCAACTATCATTTAGTCTTTGACAATTGCTAACACTCATGCAATACTTATGGTATGAAGTTTTAATCGGACACAGAGAAAGATAGGGGCTTTAGGTTTTGCCTCCTAGCCTTTTACCTCAAGGGTAACGTCAATAATAATGCTTTATGAAAACCCACATCCAATTGGATATATATATATATATATCAGGATCTTTCCAACACATAGTGCTTGCCAAAGGATAAAGTGTAAAAAGTAAAGGTGAAGATCACCATGACTTTTGTATAAGGTATAAGACAAAAATAAAAGATAGGCCCTTCGCAGAGGGAAGCAGAGGTTTTCATGTGCTTTTATGGTTGGATGCACAAAATCTTAATGCAAAAGAACGTCACTTTATATTGCCACTTGTGATAGGGACATTTATTATGCAGTCCATCGCTTTTATTTCTTCCATATCACAAGCTCGTATAAAGCTTATTTTCTCCATACTAATAGATCATATCACAAGCTCGTATAAAGCTTATTTTCTCCATACTAATAGATCATACATATTTAGAGAGCAATTTTTATTGCTTGCAACAATGAAAACTTACTTGAAGGATCTTACTCAATCCATAGGTAGATATAGCAAAACTGGGTTTAAGGATATTTGGATGCACAAGTACTATCTCTACTTGGTACAAAGAATTTGGCTAGCATGAGGGGGAAAGGCAAGCTCAACATATTGGATGATCCATGACAATATAATTTATTTCAGATATAAGAAAACATAACCCATTACGTTGTCTTCCTTGTCCAACATCAACTTTTTAGCATGTCATATTTTAATAAGTGCTCACAATCATAAAAGGTGTCCAAGATAGTATATTTATATGTGAAAACCTCTCTTTATTTATTACTTCCTATTAATTGCGACGATAACCAAAACTATGTTTGTCTACTCTCAACAACTTTTATTCATCATACTCTTTATATGTGAAGTCATTACTCTCCATAAGATCAATATGATCTTTTTATTTCTTCTTTTTCTTTCTTTTTTTCTTTTATTCCCTCAAGATCATAGCAAGATAACCAAGCCCTCGACTCAATACTATTCTTTATTATATATAACTCATGGACTCGATTACATAGATAAGGATCAACACAAAACTCAAAGCTAGATCATACTAAAATTTATTCTACTAGATCAAGATATAACCAAAAGGATCGAACTAAGAAAAATGGTAAAGATGGAAGTGTGATGGTGATATGATACTGGCGCACCTCCCCCAAGCTTGGCAGTTGCCAAGGGGAGTGCCCATACCCATGTGTTTATGTCTCTTTCTTCGGAGGTAGTGATGTGATATTTTTGGCGATGATGCCCCTTAGGATACGGTTCTCTTCCTCGAGCTTATTGACTTGCTGCTTAAGATCCATTGTTTCCTTTCGGAGTTTACCCGCGACGGCTAAAGCTTCTTTCACCCACAGATGTTGCATAGCTGCGGAGAACAAGTAACACTCTTTTTCATATTTTCATAAGAAAGAAATCTAGCATTGGGAGGGATGACCGAATTTGGAATTGCTGAGCTCTAGAGTTCCTCCATCATAAATATGTCTTGGAGACGAGAGGTAACTTCTTGATCTTCCTCCATGGCATCTATCCTTTTCAAGTTGGCCTCCATCTCTTCCTCAGTTGATGGCCCAAAGTGATCGGCATCGCTGTTTTCTTTTGGCCACGGTGTCGGGTGAGAAACCCGGCTCTCCCTGACTGGCTCTTGAGAAGACATCTTGATCTAATCTACGTAAGAAACAACTCAAAACAAAACAGAGGATTTTGTCGTGGTACGGTGGTCAAAACCTTCAGGAGATTATATAATGAATTTTTACCGACCAAAGGAAATATCGTGCAAGAAAACGGAGTCCGGAGGGCACACGAGGTGCCCACGAGGCAACGGGCGCGCCCAGGGGGTAGGGCGAGCCCTCCACCCTCGTGGATGCCTGGTGTCCTTTCTAGGCTACTTCTTATTTTCCTATTTTCTTAAGTATTCCAAAACGGAGAAAAATTGTTGTTAGAACTGTTTTGGGGTCGGTTTACTTACCGTACCTCATACCTATTCCTTTTCGGAATCTGAAACATTCTGGAAAGTATCCCTTATGTACTCCTCCAGGGTTATGGTGTCAATAACATTGGTTTCAACATTTATGGGATTACCTGAGATATAATGTTTGATCCTTTGACCGTTCACCACCTTCGGATTTGTGCCTTCGAAGTTGTTGATTTTTATGGCACCGGAACGATAGACCACCTTGATAACATAAGGACCTTCCCATTTAGAGAGGAGTTTTCCTGCAAAAAATCTTAAACGGGAGTTGTATAACAAAACATAATCACCTACATTAAACTCACGCTTTTGTATCCTTTTGTCATGCCATCTTTTAACTTTTTCTTTAAACAGTTTGGCATTCTCATATGCCTGGGTTCTCCACTCATCAAGTGAGCTAATGTCAAATAGTCTCTTCTCACCGGCAAGTTTGAAATCATAATTGAGCTCTTTAATGGACCAATATGCCTTATGTTCTAGTTCAAGAGGTAAGTGACATGCTTTTCCATAAACCATTTTATACGGAGACTTACCCATAGTATTTTTATATGCAGTTCTATAGGCCCATAATGCATCATCAAGTTTCTTGGACCAATTCTTTCTAGATCTATTAACAGTCTTTTGCAAAATTGATTTAATCTCTCTATTACTCAGTTCTACTTGACAACTAGACTATGGGTGGTATGGAGATGAAATTCTATGATTAACATCATACTTAGCAAGCATTTTACGAAAAGCACCATGAATAAAATGTGAACCACCATCAGTCATTAAGTATCTAGGGACTCCAAACCTTGGAAAAATAACTTCTGTAAGCATCTTAATAGAGGTGTTATGATCAGCACTACTAGTTGGAATAGCTTCTACCCACTTAGTAACGTAACCAACAGCAACTAAAATACGTGTATACCCATTAGAGGAAGGAAACAGACCCATATAATCAAAGCCCCAAACATCAAATGGTTCAATAACAAGTGAACAGTTCATAGGCATTTCTTGACGTCTACTAATATTACCAATTCTTTGACATTCATCACAAGACAAGACAAACTTATGGGCACCTTTGAAAAGAGTAGGCCAATAAAAACCGGATTGCAATACCTTATGTGCAGTTCTATCTCCAGCGTGGTGTCCTCCATAAGCCTCGGAGTGACACTTGCGTAGGATCTATTCTTGTTCATGCTCAGGTACAAAATATCTAATAACACCATCTACTCCTTCTTTATAAAGGGGTGGGTCATCCTAGAAGTAATGTCTCAAATCATAGAAAAACTTTTTCTTTCGCTGGTATGTGAAACTAGGTGGTATAAATTTAGCAACAATGTAATTAGCATATCAGCATAACATGGAGCAGTACGAGAAGCATTTATGACAGCTAATTGTTCATCAGGAAAACTATCATCAATAGGGAGTGGGTCATCAAGAACATTTTCTAACCTAGACAAGTTGTCTACAACGGGGTTCTCAGCTCCCTTCCTATCAATAATATGCAAATCAAATTCTTGTAGCAAGAGAACCCATCTAATAAGTCTAGGTTTAGCATCTTTCTTTTCCATAAGGTATTCAATAGCAGCATGATCAGGGTGAACAGTTACTTTAGAATCAACAATGTAAGGTCTGAACTTATCATAAGCAAATACAACTGCTAAAAATTATTTTTCATTAGTAGCATAATTTATCCGGGCACTGTCTAGAGTTTTACTAGCATATTGGATAACATTTAATTTATTATCAACTCTTTGTCCTAGAACAACACCTACAACATAATCACTAGCATCACACATAATTTCAAAGGGTAAATTCCAATCAGGTGGCTGAACAATAGGTGCAGAAATCAAGGCTTTCTTAAGTATTTCAAATGCTTCTACACAGTCATCATCAAAGACAAAAGGAACATCTTTTTGTAAGAGATTAGTCAGAGGCGTAGAAATCTTTGAGAAGTCTTTAATGAACCTCCTATAAAAATCGCCATGACCAAGGAAACTTCTTATACCTTTAATGTCCTTAGGACACGGCATCTTTTCCATAGCATCAACTTTAGCTTTATCAACTTCAATACCTCTTTCAGAAATTTTATGCCCCAAGACAATACCTTCATTAACCATAAAGTGGCACTTCTCCCAATTCAAGACAAGATTAGTTTCTTCACATGTCTGCAAAACTTGATCAAGGTTGCTTAAGCAATCATCAAAATAAGTTCCATACACGGAGAAACCATCCATGAAAACCTCAACAATATTTTTCACAAAAGTCAGAGAATATAGCAGTCATAAAGCCTTGAAAGGTAGCGGGTGCATTACATAAACCAAAAGGCATGCGAATATATGCAAAGGTACCGAAAGGGCACGTAAAAGTGGTCTTTTCCTGATCCTCTTTCGACACAGGTATTTGAGAGAAACCAGAATAACCGTCTAGAAAGCAAAAAGGTGTGTGTTTGGATAACCTTTCTAGCATTTGATCAATAAAAGGTAAAGGGTAATGATCCTTTCTAGTAGCTTTATTTAATTTGCAGAAATCAATTACCATTCTATAACCTGTAACAATTCTTTGTGGGATCAATTCGTCTTTATCATTAGGAACAACAGTAATACCTCCCTTCTTAGGGACACAATGGATAGGACTTACCCACTGACTATCAGCAACAAGATAAATTATACATGCCTCCATAAGCTTTAGTATTTCATTTCTTACCACTTCTTTCATCTTAAGATTTAACCGTCGTTGGTGATCAACAACCGGTTTAGTGTCTTTCTCCAATTTTATTTTATGCTGGCATAGAGTGGGACTAATGTCCTTAAGATCATCAAGAGTATATCCAATAGCAGCACGGTGCTTCTTCGGAGTTTTCAATAATTTCTCTTCTTCCTGCTCTGAAAGGTTAGCACTAATAATAATAGTATATATCTTCTTTTCATCAAGATAAGCATATTTAAGAGTATCAGGTAGTGGTTTAAGCTCAAACACGGGATCACCCTTGGGTGGAGGAGGATCCCCTAGAATTTCAACAGGCAAGTTGTGTTTCAAAATAGGTCCCTGTTTAAAGAATACTTCATCTATTTCCCTTCTTTCATTCATAAACATATCATTTTCATGCTCTAGCAAATATTGTTCTAAAGGATCATTACGAGGCATGACAATAGAAGCAGGACCAATAATTTCATATTTACTAGGCAATTCTTTATCATGGGGTTGTCTATGAAATTTAGCCAAATTAAAATCATGAGACATATCCCCTAAACCAACAGTAACAATATCCTTTTCGCAGTCTATCTTAGCATTAATAGTGTTCAAGAAGGGTCTACCAAATATAATGGGACAAAAGTCATCTTGTGGGGAAGCAAGAACAAGAAAATCAGTAAGATATTTATTTTTCCCACACAAGACTTCAACATCTCTAACAATCCCAACTGGTGAAATAGTATCTGTGTTGGCAAGCTTAATAGTAACATAAATATCTTCTATCTCAGTAGGTGCAATATCATGCATAATTTATTTATATAAAGGATTAGGTATTGCACTGACACTAGCACCCATATCACATAAGCCATCATAACAATGATCTCCTATTTAACAGAAACAACAGGCATGCCAATAACAGGTCTATGTTTATTTTTAGTATGAGGTCAGGAGTTCTAGCATCTTCATCACAGAAGTAAATAACAAGCCCATCAATATTATCGACCAAGAGATCCTTAACCATAGCAATACTAGGTTCAACTTTAATTTGCTCAGAGGGTGTAGGTGTTCTAGCATTACTCTTACGAACCATAGTTGAAGCTTTACCATGATCCTTTATTCTAATAGGGAAAGGTCGTTTCTCAATATAAGCGGTAGGAATAATAGGATAAACATTATAAGTGATAGTCTTTTCTTCAACTTTAATAGGTTCAACTACTTTTACTTCCATGGGAGGATGGTATTTAAACCACTTATCCTTAGGGAGATCAACATGAGTAGCAAATGATTCACAGAAAGAAGCTACTATCTCAGAGTCAAATACATATTTAGTGCTAAATTCACAAAAAGCATCGGTATCCATAAAAGATTTAACACAATCAAACTTAGGTGTTATACCTGACTCCTTACCTTTGTCGAGTTCCCAATCTTCAGAGTTGAGTTTAATTCTTTCCAATAAATCCCATCTGAATTCAATAGTCTTCATCATGAAAGAACCAGTACAAGAAGTATCCAGCATGGAGCGATTATTGAGAGAAAGCCGAGCAGAAAAATTTTGAATAATAATTTATCTTGAGAGCTCATGATTGGGGCATGAATATAACATTGACTTAAGCCTCACCCAAGCTTGAGCGATACTTTCTCTTTCGCGAGGCCAAAAATTATATATATAATTATGATCACGATCAATCAGATGCATATAATAAAACTTCTCATGGAATTCCAATTTCAATCGGTTGTAGTTCCACGATCCAATATCATCACATAGCCTAAACCATGTCAATGCCTTTCCCTTCAAATATAAAGGTAAGACCTTCTTCTTGATAACATCCTCGGGCATACCTACAAGCTTAAATAATCCACAAACTTCATCCACATAGATTAGGTGTATATCGGGATGTAATGTTCCATCTCCTGTGAAAGGATTAGCTAGCAGTTTCTCTATCATACCCGAAGGAATTTCAAGTAAACATTTTCAATAGGTTCAGTAGGTTGAGGAGCAACTCTTTGCTCTACTGGTCGGGGTGAAGATACCACGAACAAGCCCCTCAAAGGATTATTTTCCATAGTAACAAGTGACAGTAAATTTCAGCACACTATATAAATTTTTCCTTACCAAATTCCACCTACCAAAGGCGCTTGACTCCCTGGCAATGGCGCCAGAAAAGAGTCTTGATGACCCACAAGTATAGGGGATATACCGTAGTCCTTTCGATAAGTAAGAGTGTCTAACCCAACGAGGAGCAAAGGAAATGACAAGCAGTTTTCAGTAAGGTATTCTCTGCAAGCACTGAAATTATCGGTAATAGACAGTTTTGTGATAAGGTAATTCGTAACGGGTAACAAGTAAGAAAAGTAAACAAGGTGCAGCAAGGTGGCCCAATCCTTTTTGTAGCAAAGGACAAGCCTGGACAAACTCTTATATAAAGGAAAGCGCTCCCGAGGACACATGGGAATTATCGTCAAGCTAGTTTTCATCATTCTCATATGATTCGCGTTCGTTACTTTTATAATTTGTTATGTGAGTGGACCGGTGCTTGGGTACTTCCCTTCCTTGGAAAAGCATCCCACTTATGATTAACCCCCCTCGCAAGCATCCGCAACTAAGAAACAAGAATTAAGGTAAACCTAACCATAGCATGAAACATATGGATCCAAATCAGCCCCTTACGAAGCAACGCATAAACTAGGGTTTAAGCTTATGTCACTCTAGCAACCCGTCATCTACTTATTACTTCCCAATGCCTTCCCCTAGGCCCAAACAATGGTGAAGTGTCATGTAGTCGACGTTCACATAACACCACTAGAGGAAAGACAACATACATCTCATCAAAATATCGAACGAATAGCAAATTCACATGACTACTTATAACAAGACTTCTCCCATGTCCTCAGGAACAAACGTAACTACTCACAAATCATATTCATGTTCATAATCAGAGGGGTATTACTGTGCATAAAGGATCTAAACATATAATCTTCCACCGAATAAACCAACTAGCATCAACTACAAGGAGTAATCAACACTACTAGCAACCCACATGTACCAATCTGAAGTTTTGAGACAAAGATCGGATACAAGAGATCAACTAGGGTTTGAGAGGAGATGGTGCTGGTGAAGATGTTTATGGAGATTTACCCCCTCCCAATGATTGGACCGATGGTGATGACGATGGTGACGATTTCCCCCTCCCGGAGGGATGTTTCCCCGGCAGAACAGCTCCGTCGAGCCCTAGATTGGTTCCGCCAAGGTTCCGCCTTGAGACGGCGACGCTTCGTCCTGAAAGCTTCCTTCTTATTTTTTCCAGGGCAAAAGACACCTTATACCAGAAGATGGGCATCGGGGGGCTTCCTGGTGGCCCACGAGGCAGGGGGCACGCCCTCCACCCTCGTGGACAGTGGGTGGCCCCCCTCTGGTGCTTTCTTTGCCCAATATTTTTAATATATTCCAAAACTGACTTTCGTGGAGTTTTAGGACTTTTGGAGTTGTGCAGAATAGGTCTTTAATATTTGTTCCTTTTCCAGCCCAGAATTCCAGCTGCCGGCATTCTCCCTCTTCATGTAAACCTTGTAAAATAAGAGAGAAAAGGCATAAGTATTGTGACATAATGTGTAATAACAGCCCATAATGCAATAAATATCGATATAAAAGCATGATGCAAAATGGACATATTACTTTTGTCACTATTATTGTTACTTGCTTGTTACAAAATTATCTTGCTATCAAACTACTCGCTACTTACAATTTCAGCACTTGTAGACAATACCTTACTGAAAACCACTTGTCATTTCCTTCTGCTCCTCGTTGGGTTCGATACTCTTACTTATCGTAAAGAGCTACAATTGATCCCCTATACTTGTGGGTCATCAGGTTGCAAATCAAGCAAACTAAGGAGGGTACCTTTGTTTCCCAAACAAAGTATACCAAGGACCTATTCAAGAAGTTCAACATGCAAGAATGCAAAGGTATGAATACACCCATGCCTACTAGTGGTCATGTTGACTTCACCAAGGATGGCTAGTCGGTTGACCGAAAGGTTTATCGCTCAATGATTGGTTCATTGTTATATCTATGTGCCTCCCATCCCAATATTATGCTATGTGTGTGCATGTGTGAACAATATCAAGCGGCCCCCAAAGAATGTCTTCTTAAGGCTGTGAAAAGGATAGTGAGATACTTAATTCATACACCAAATTTTGGCATTTGGTATCCTAAGAGGTCTTCTTTTGATCTTGTTGGCCGCTCCGACTCGGACTATGCCGAAGAAAAGGTTGATAGAAAGTCCACTTCGGGTACTTGTCAATTTCTTGGTAGATCTCTTGTGTCTTGGTCCTCCAAGAAACAAAACTCGATATCCTTATCCACTGTCGAAGCGGAATATATTGCCGCTGGTTCATGTTGTGCTCAATTACTTTGGATGACCCAAACTCTTAAAGATTATGGCATCTATGTGAAACATGTTCCATTACTTGGTGACAATGAAAGTGCTATTAAGATTGCTCATAATCTCGTGCATCATTCTCGAACTAAGCATATGGAAGTTCGTTGTCATTTCATTCGAGATCATGTTGCTAAAGGGGATATTGATCTTAAGCATGTTCGTACCGATAAGCAATTGGCGATATATTCACCAAACCGCTTGATGAAAAAGTATTTTGCCGTTTGAGAGGAGAATTGAACATCATTGATGCTTCAAACTTGGAGTAGGAACTCCATTTGGATACATGCAAGGCATGAGCCTATGACTAATCCTTGATATTTCTCTTATGATGATGAGCATATGTCTTGAATATATACTTGCACCCTTGCATGCTATATAACCCCTGTAGGTACTTGGATGAATCTAAATCTATGAGCTTGCAAATCACTCACATCTTGAGCAATCTCTTCATCACCAAGTCTCTACAACATGGTGGTTGAAAACAAGGAAGCATGAAACCTTTCAACATATCCTTTGACAAAAATCTTTATATCAAATTTCATTTGGTATCAAATTCATGATTGTCATTTTTGATACACAAGTGCTCTTCCTTGCAAGACTAACCCATGTAGGTAGATGAACTCAAAACTACAAGTGGTGCTCCCAACTCATTGATGAGATACATCAACCTTCAGCATCCCACACAACTTCAACTACATGATCAAGATCAACACCACCACCCAAGGTATGTTTTTCCATCTTAGAGAAGCTTTACCCTAAGTCATGGGTGAAAGCATCTCAGCAAGATGTGAATACATCAAAATGCTTAAATGAAAAAATGGCAACCCCATTTTGAGCTTAAACGATGAGTATGACCTACGATCAAGTGTTCTCACTTGACTCCTCAGTCAATATACTCTAACATAGGTGACTTTGTCGCTGAACAATTCTGGATGAAGTTCTCTAGTGTTTCCTTGTGTCATTGCATTTGTCTCTTACATATTTGTTCCCCTTCTTAAATAAAAAAATCATCTACATTTCTTTAATTTCTCTGTTCGTTTCTGCATTCCCTACATCCAATTCATTGCAAATCTTTCAGTTAATTCCTTGCAAATCTTTGTGAGATCTTATTTGCCTAGTGAGCTGAGATGACAACTGTTTTCTCTCTGTATTGAACCCGGCCTCACCGGTTTGTCTTTTTCGGTCTAACCGAACTATCTCGGTGCTACCAAAGAAAACAACTTGGTGCTACCGATTTCAATACTGAGAAGACACTTTGTCATTTGCATCCTACATATTTGTTCCAGCTCCACTCAATGATTCTTGTCCTCTGCCTGCATCACATTCTACATGTTGCTTTGTTTTGTGACTCAAGGACCAAACCCTTTTTGACTCACATTCCAGAAGACTCTTCTTGGAAATTGATGTCAAATGGGGAGAGAGATCACATCAAAGGGGGAGAATGCTTGTCACATCAAAGGGAGAGAGACCCCAGATGCTTGGTATTCAAGAAGAGAGAAGTCACATGCCTTTAAGAGGGGGAAGACATGTTAGTATGTTTGTTATGATTAATTTTGCTCTGATTCTCCTTTACCCTATATTCTCCCATGATCCAATATAAGATTCAGGGGGAGAAAGACCTCTAAGGGAAGTTGATCTTTGAATTCATTGCATATCTTTACCTTTGGGGACATGTTTATATCCAATAGAGTACCTAGTACTCACTCACTATATGTCATCCCAATCTTGGTACTCTTGTGGTTTGTTGTTCTTGCTCTGTTTAGTAGATGTTTCTTTATTATCTAACCTTGTTTACTCATGTTCATCTCTTCCAAAGCCAGCTTAAGACCACAAGGTAAGTATATGCATCACACTCATGTCCATGATGATCTCTTGCTGGTGTATATATTGTTTGCAAGAAGGACTCATGAACATGAAGGTACACTTCTTAAATCCACACCATTTTCTCTGATGCATATAGCCAAGATACATGTAACTCATTGCTTGCTCTGTCATGCTTATGCATTCGCATGCTCTTATAGTCCATATACATAGTTACATGTCTTTCCAAAGCTTTACTTGTTATTCTTCATATCTTTATCTAAAGCTTTGATTTATGTTGTCATCAATTACCAAAAAGGGGAAGATTGAAAGCACAAGTGCTCCCTGGGTGATTTTGGTAATTAATGTCAACATATCTCTTGTTGGACTAATATTCTCATCTAGTATATTTCAGATGAGTTCAACAGTGGAGTGGCTTGGAAAAGAGGATGTGGAACCCCTTCAAGATGCTAAGGACAAATATTGGCTCAAGCTCAAGACTCTACATTTTCATTTTAGTGATCAAGATCACATTGAGTCTGTAGGAAAAGCCAATACTATTAAAAGGGGATGAGGTGTTGCTTAATGGCTTGCTTGCTCAAAGTGCTTAGTGATATGCTCCAAATCCCTCAACCACTTTCTCATTTCCACATATGTCCCAAACCAAAAGTCAAACTCGGCCCCACCGATTTGATCTATCCGGTGCCACCGAGTTCACTTGACATAGCCACTGCCAGAAACCCTAATAAGTTCGATCTCACCGATGGGATCTCGGTCTCACCGAGATGGGCTTGCAAACTCTCTGTTACCTGTTGCAATAATTTCGGTCTCACCGAGATATGCAATCGGTCCCACCGAGTTTGCTTGACCAACTCTCTGTTTTGCTTATTATCAAAATTGGTCCCACCGAGTTTGTGTAATCGGTCAAAGCGAGTTGAGGTTTTACCCTAACCCTAGCACATCAGTCCCACCGAATTGATCATATCGGTCCCACCGAAATTCCTAACGTTCACATTTTGAACTAAATTAGTCTGACCGAGCTTCTCGATTCGGTCCCACCAAGTTTTGCAAATTGTGTGTAATGGCTAGATTTTGTGTGGAGGCTATATATACCCCTCCACCCACTCTTCATTCGTGGAGAAAGCCATCAGAACGTGCCTACACTTCCAGCATACATTTTCTGAGAGAGAACCACCTACTCATATGTTGAGACCAAGATATTCCATTCCAACCACAAGAATATTGATCTCTAGCCTTCCCCAAGTTGCTTTCCACTCAAATCATCTTTTCACCAAATCCAAATATGTGTGAGAGAGTTGAGTGTTGGGGAGACTATCACTTGAAGCACAAGAGCAAGGAGTTCATCACCAACACACTATTACCTTTGGGAGAGTGGTGTCTCCTAGATTGGTTAGGTGTCACTTGGAAGCCTCCGTAAAGATTGTGGAGTTGAACCAAGGAGTTTGTAAGGGCAAGGAGATCGCCTACTTCATGAAGATCTACCCAAGTGAGGCAAGTCCTACGTTGGCGACGGCCATGGTGGTATAGACAAGGTTGCTTCTTCGTGGACCCTTAGTGGGTGGAGCCCTCCGTGGACTCACGCAACTTTACCCTTCGTGGGTTGAAGTCTCCATCAACGTGGATGTGCAATAGCACCACCTATCGGAACCACGCCAAAAATCTCCGTGTCTCCAATTGCGTTTGCTGTAACACCCCGGATGTAACTTTCCCAATTTGTACTCCAACTCTTGCCGTTTCCGGCGTTAAGTTATATTCATTTCCTCGGGTTCGAGTTTTTGTCTCCGTGTGTTGTTGTCATTGTCCTTCATCTCATATCATGTCATCATGTGCATTGCATTTGCATACATGTTCGTCTCATGCATTCGAGCATTTTCCCCGTTGTCCGTTTTGCGTTCCGGTGCTTCGTTCTCCTCCGGTGGCCATTTCTAGCTTTCTTTCGTGTGTGGGGATTAAACATTTCTGGATTGGACCAAGACTTGCCAAGCGGCCTTCGTTTACTACCGGTAGACCGCCTGTCAAGTTTCGTATCATTTGGACTTCGTTTGATACTCCAACGGTTAACCGAGGGACCGAAAAGGCCTCGTGTGTGTTGCAGCCCAACACCCCTCCAATTTGGCCCAAAACCCACCTAACTCTGCTCCATCATCTAGAGCGTTCGATCACGATCGCGTGGCCGAAAACCGCACCTCATTTGGACTCTCCTAGCTCCCCCTATGCCTATATATACCTCCCCCATTCCAAATCTCGGATCCCCTCGTCAAACCCTAAAAAAACCATCTCCGCCGCCGCCGGACGTGTCCGCACAGGCCGGACAACGTCCAGATCCGCCTCCGCCAACCGGGAGCCGCCACGTGGGCGCCCCGGACCACATCGCCGCCGCACTCCCCGCGGGCCCGCGCGGCCCAGTCCGGGCCCCCCCGGCCCGCATCGCCGCCTGACCCGGCCGCATCGCCCGCCTCCTTGCGCCGCCTCTCCCTCGCGCCAGTCGCCGCGCCGCCCCAAGCCATCATTGCGCCACGCAGCTCGCCGGCCGGAGCTGCTCCCGGCCGAAGCTCCTCGCCGCGCGCACCCGCGGGCCGGCGACCCAACTCCGGCGCCCACCTCCGCCGCCCCGCGCCCGTCCTCCTCTGCCGCCCCCGCGCCCGTCCTCTCCTCCGGCAAGCTTCGGCCGCCCTCTGCTTCGAACTCCGGCGAAGGCCCCCGGCGAACCTCGGATTGCGTGCCCGATCTAGATCCGGTGAACAGTAAACCCTAATCCGGAGGTTGCATTTTTCTCCAAGTCCTAGAAATTCCGAACCAAGTGCTCATGTTCGTGACCTCGTAACTTTGCATCCTTAGCTCCGATTCATGCATATAGCATATCAAAATGTTCATCTCAGAGAGTACATCATTTCATTCCAGTTCATCATTTTCATTTGAGTTCATCTTGATGCCCGAAATGCTGTTAGAAGAGGGCTACTTGAGTTAATTGTCAGATCTGCTACTCCATTTAGCACTTTTGTCATTTTTGCCATGATTAATGTGTGCATGATATGCCCTGATGCTCTACATGTGTTTTGTTAAGGGTTTTGTCATCTCTCCAGAGGTGCAACCCATGTATTTTTAGGATTTGTGTGGTGACTAGTGCAAGATTGCAAAGTGGTGCACTTGCTAATTCTGTTTTCAGGGACTTAGCTAATCCACTAAGTCCTGGAGCTGTTTATCTCATGATGCCATATGTTCATGTTGTTTCCTAGTGATTCGTGCCTCTTTTGAGGATGATCAGTAAGGATGTTTTGTTAATATTGTAGTGCTCTATCCATACATGTCTTTGTTTGCAATTATGGAGCAACCTAGCTTGAGTCAATCGAGCTCTACTTTTGCTACTTTGTGAATCTGGGCAGATTGTCAACTTGTTTGCAATTTTGCCGATGTTGTTGTAGTTGATCCGTGCATGCTATGCTATTGTTCTTGCCATGTCTAGCTTGAATTTTGTGCCTTCTTTATGGGTGTATGCTTGTCTTGCCATGACTTGCACCGTAGTGAGTGCATCGAGCTCGTAAACATGCCTACTTGAGTTATATTTCAGCATGTGTCCAGTTTTCACTAAGTCTGAAAACTGATTATGTTTTTGCTATGTTCACATGCTTGCAATTGTATTTTCTGATCCCTTTTGGCTCAAGGTCACTAAGCGACTTTTGTTAAGCTCTTTGAGTAGCTCCATCCATGCTTTACTTTGCCATGTTCAGATCCTGTAGCATGTAGCTTTGTTGCTCCGAAGAGGGCTACCTGATCTGAAATTCCAGACAAGTGTTAATTTCACTAAGTCTGAGATCTGTTTGTCATATGCATTTTTGCCATGCTTGTTTGAACCTGTTAATGGATGAATTGGCCGTAGCTCAGTGCTAGACTTTTGTTAAGCATCTTGTATGCATCCCTGCCATGTATTTTGTTGTCATGTTTGGTGCTGTAGCATGTTCATCTCATTGCATTTAGATGGCTACTTGCTGTAAATCGCAGACCGGTGTCATTTTTGAATCGCTTGCCATTTCCAAACCGTAACTCCGATTCCGGCGTTCTTTATATCGTTTTCAAGCGATTTCATCTCATCTTTCCAGTGGCACACTTGGATTTCCAAGTTGAGGCCAGGTTCATGCATTTCCTGTCATATCTTGCATTTTGCATCCCGCATCGCATCCCGCATAGCATATCATCTTTGCATTGTGTTGTTTGAGTTTGCACGTGGTTGATTGTATCCTTGTTGCTTGTTTGTCTTGTTTGGGTAGAGCCGGGAGACGAGTTCGCTAACGAGGAGCCCGTTGAGTTTGCTTTCGAGGATCCAGTCAACTCTGACAACTGTGCAGGCAAGATGATCATACCCTCGAAATCACTACTATCTTTGCTATGCTAGTTTGCTCGCTCTTTTGCTATGCCATTGCTACGATGCCTACCACTTGCTTTCAAGCCTCCCAAATTGCCATGTCAAACCTCTAACCCACCATTGTCCTAGCAAACCGTTGATTGGCTATGTTACCGCTTTGCTCAGCCCCTCTTATAGCGTTGCTAGTTGCAGGTGAAGATTGGAGGCCGTTCCTTCTTGGAACATTTATTTACTTGTTGGGATATCATTATATTATCTTGTTATCTAAATGCATCTATATACTGGGTAGAGGGTGGAAGGCTCGGCCTCTCGCCTAGTGTTTTGTTCTACTCTTGCCGCCCTAGTTTCCGTCATATCGGTGTTATGTTCCCGGATTTTGCGTTCCTTACGCGGTTGGGTTATAATGGGAACCCCTTGATAGTTCACCTTGATTAAAGCTTTTCCAGCAATGCCCAACCTTGGTTTTACCATTCGCCACCTAGCCTCTTTTTCCCTTGGGTTATCGGAGCCCAAGGGTCATCTTATTTTAACCCCCCCCCCCGGGCCAGTGCTCCTCTGAGTGTTGGTCCGAACTGAGCTGCCTGCGGGGCCACCTCAGGGAAACTTGAGGGTTGGTTTTACTCATAGCAAGTCTCATCTGAGTGTGCCCTGAGAACGAGATATGTGCAGCTCCTATCGGGATTTGTCGGCATATTCAGGCGGTGTTGCTGGTCTTGTTTTAACCTGTCAAAGTGTCTTGAGTTACCGAGATACCGAGTCTGATCGGAACGTCTTGGGAGGAGGTCTATTCCTTCGTTGACCGTGAGAGCTTGTCATGGGCTAAGTTGGGACTCCCCTGCAGGGATTGAACTTTCGAAAGCCGTGCCCGCGGTTATGGGCAGATGGGAATTTGTTAATGTCCGGTTGTAGATAACTTGAACCTTAACTTAATTAAAATGAATCAACTGAGTGTGTTATCGTGATGGCCTCTTCTCGGCGGAGTCCGGGAAGTGGACACGGTGTTGGAGTAATGTTTGCGCAGGTTGCTCTCTAGTTTCTCGCTCGCGCTTTGCCTCCTCTTCTCGCTCTCTTTTGCGAATAAGTTAGCCACCATATTTGCTAGTCGCTTGCTGCAGCTCCACATATTTTACCTTGCCTTACCTATAAGCTTAAATAGTCTTGATCGCGAGGGTGCGAGATTGCTGAGTCCCTGTGGCTCACAGATTACTATTACACCAGATGCAGGGCCTGATGATTCCGCTCCAGGAGACGCGTATGAGCTCAAGTGGGAGTTCGACGAAGACTCTCAACGTTACTATGTTTCCTTTCCCGATGATCAGTAGTGGTGCCCAGTTGGGGGTGATTGGGACCGTGTCGCATGTTGGGTTCTCTTTTATTTTGGCGCCGTAGTCGGGCCATGAGTGTTTGGATGATGTAATGTTATTTATGTACTTGATTGACGTGGCGAGTGTAAGCCAACTATGTTATCTCCCTTTATTATTATTTATATTACATGGGATGTTGTGAAGATTGCCTAACTTGCGACATATGCCTTCAATGCGATTATGCCTCTAAGTCGTGCCTCGACACGTGGGAGCTATAGTCGCATCGAGGGTGTTACAAGTTGGTATCAGAGCCTTCCCCGACCTTAGGAGCCCCATTGCTTGATCGTTTTAGCGGCCGAGTTGTGTCTAGAAAAATGTTTTGAGTCATTTAGGAATTATATATCGGAGAGTTTAGGAATTCTTTTTACTTCCCAGTCTCCTCATCGCTCTGGTAAGGCATCCTGACGTAGAGTTTTGACTCTTCTCTTCTCAAATTTCACTAAAAAAATTTAGGATCACGCGGGTATCTTGGAATCGTTCCGATGGTTTTATGATGAGAACATTGTCTTGGTGCCTCCTGTCAGGGGTTTAGTGGAAGTGTCCCGGGGAGTTGAGCTCTGAGGTGTTGTCATCATAATTTTATCGTTGCAGTTCTGGAATACCTGAGTTTAGTACGCCGACATCGAAAATCTCTTTTATGCAGTTCGTTGGTGAGATAACCTCGACGCCACCCAGTACTGGGGCGGGAGTTCGGGAGTATCGCCATAACTTGTATAACGGATGCTTTTCGAAGGTTGAGGTAGATGGTTTCCGAAGGTTTCTTGGTTATGTGTTGAAGGATGGATACAGCTGGATGTAGGATTTGCTAGTTTGGGTGAGATATTATGCTTCCCCTGTATCCCCAACACCTGATTGCATAACCGGAAAGGTTCGGGAGTTTCATAGGTGGGAATTCTAGTAGCTCTAGTTCTTCTTCCACGGATATTGGTTTGAGATTGGGATTTCTTACCGATTATTCGTTCTTGATCCGTACCTTGTTGATTTATTTCTCTACCTTAATTCTACGTGGCTTCTCAATTTATGGATATGTGACCATTTCAAGAGGAATGCATTCGTTCATTTTGTTCAGATGTGAAGACTATATGTTGCAATTTTCATTCCATTGGATTCAGCTTCAATATTTTCTGTCAATGTGCTAATGGTGGTCAACCTCTTCAGGATGGCTCCTCCAATGCGCACGACTCCGAATCCTGATCCGCTACCACCTCCACCTCCTCCAGAGGCATGGCAAGCTGTGATGGCCGCAACCAATGCAAACACATAGTTGATCATGCAAATTCTTCAAGAGCGCAATCAAAGCAACCAAGGGAATCAAGGTAGCAATCAGAATCACTTTGCTACACTCAACCAGTTCCTTGCTAACGGGCCAAAGACTTTTAGCAATTGTGTTGAGGCAACCGATGCTGACGATTGGCTTGTGGATCTGTGCAAGCATTTCGAGTGCAGTAACATCAGGCCTGAGGACTTTGTCAAGTTCGCTTCCTTCCAACTCGAAGATCAAGCTGCAGAATGGTTCCAGCAGTACAAGGATTCCAGAGGAGGACGTGTTATCACTTGGGATGATTTCCGTCAAGATTTTCGAGCTCATCATATTCCTCAGAGCGTGGTTGAAAGCAAGCGTGAGGAATTCCGCAATCTGAAGCAAGGATCTTTGTCTGTCTATGACTACAACAAGTTGTTCCAGAAATTCGCCCGCTTTGCCAAGCAGGACGTGCCTGATGAGAAGAGCATGATATACCAGTTCAGGGGTGGTCTCAGAGAAGAAATTCAGCTAGCTCTTGTCCTCTTTGAGCCCTTGAGATACGATGAGTTCTACAACATGTCACTGAAGCAAGAGGCTGCTCAGTTGAGGTGTGATGCTTCCAAGAAGTGAGTCAGAGATGCTACTCCTTCCTCTACTCAAGTGGCCAAGTAGCAGAAGTATTGGCTTCCTCCTCCTCCGTTCCGTCAGCCGTATCAGCAGAAGAGCAAAGGTGGCAGTGGTTCTTCCCACCCACCCAATCCTGGCTTTCCGAACAAGACTTCGTCTCAAGCTCCAAGATCGAGTGCTCCGTATCACCGTCCGCTTTCAGAGGTCACGTGCAACAAGTGCCAACAGAAGGGTCACTATGCCAACAAGTGTTTCAACCAGAGGCGTCTTCCTCCTCCTCCTGTCAGATCGGCAAGTACAGTTGTGGTCAAGCATAACCCCAAGCACGCCAAGGTCAACCTGATGAATGCAGCTCAAGCAGAGGACTCGTCAGATGTGATCATGGGTAACCTTCCTATTAATGATATTCCTGCAAAAGTACTTTTTGACTCTGGTGCATCACATTCCTTCATGTCATTCCCATTTGCATCAGAGAACAATTTTAGTACTAAGGCTTTACCTAGAGCTATGCAAGTCGTCTCTCCGGCTAAGCGTCTGAGTTCTAGTTTGATGGTTCCGGATATTTCTATCTTGATGGGTGATTTCAAGTTTCTGGCTTCTCCAATGGTTCTTGGTAACTCGGATATTGATCTTATTCTCGGGATGGATTGGCTTTCTAAGCACAAGGCTCAGCTTGATTGTGCAGCCAGACAGATTCAATTGACTCATTCGTCTGAGGATGTAATTGTCTTTGCCGCTCAGGATAATACAATCCGTCTATTTTCTCTCAATGAGAAGGGTGAATTGGATGCCATCTCTCAAATTCCAGTCGTTTGTGAATATCAAGACGTCTTTCCAGAAGAGCTTCCAGGAATGCCTCCGCACCGGCCAGTTGAATTCGTTATTAATCTTGAGCCTGGCACGGAACCTGTGTGCAAACGTCCTTACAAGCTCGGACCTGAAGAGTTGAAGGAGCTGAAGAAGCAACTCGATATTCAAGAGAAAATGGGTCTTATCCGGCCTAGTTCTTCTCCATGGGGTTGTGGTGTTCTTTTTGTGAAGAAGAAGGATGGAACGGACCGACTTTGTGTTGATTACCGTCCAGTGAACAAGAAGACCATCAAGAACAAATACCCACTTCCCAACATCAATGAGCTATTCGAACAACTCAAAGGTGCCCAAGTATTCTCCAAGCTTGATCTCCGTATGGGTTATCATCAGATTCGATTCCGTGAGCAAGATATTCCCAGGACGGCTTTCAGGACAAGCTTTGGTTCATATGAATACACTGTCATGTCTTTTGGCCTCGTCAACGCTCCTCCGACGTTCTCTCGCATGATGAACTTCATCTTCAACGCCTACACCAATGATTTCGTTTTGGTCTCTCTCGACGACATTCTGGTTTTGTCCAAGAACAAGGAAGATCATGCCAAGCACTTGCGTTTGGTTCTAAATAAGCTCAGAGAACATCAGTTCTACGCCAAGTTCTCCAAGTGTGAATTTTGGCTCGATGAGGTTCTTTATCTTGGTCATATCATCTCTGCCAAGGGCATTGCCGTGAATCCTGAGAAGGTGTCTGCAATTGTGAATTGGGAACCTCCTCAGAACGTGAAGCAACTCCGTAGTTTTCTCGGTCTCGCAAGCTATTGCCGAAGATTCGTTGAAAACTTTTCTAAGATCGTGAAGCCTCTCTCTAATCTTCTTCAGAAGCACGTCAAGTACGTTTGGTCTCCGGAGTGTGACATTGCTTTCAACACTTTGAAAGAGAAATTGATCACTGCTCCAGTTCTGACTCCGCCTGATGAATCCAAGCCGTACGAGGTCTTTTGTGATGCCTCTCTCCAAGGTCTTGGCACAGTATTGATGCAAGAGAAGAAAGTTGTTGCTTATACATCTCGCCAGTTGAAGCCTAATGAGAAGAACTACCCCACTCATGATCTCGAGTTGGCGGCAGTTGTGCATGCTCTTTTGACTTGGAGACATCTTCTATTGGGAAGAAAAGTGGACATTTTCACTGATCACAAGAGTCTCAAGTACATCTTCACTCAGCCTAATCTCAACCTCAGACAAACTCATTGGGTCGAAATGATTCAAGAGTATAATCCGAGTATCGAGTATACTCCAGGCAAGGCCAATGTGATTGCTGACGCATTGAGCAGGAAAGCTTACTGCAATAGTCTGATTCTCAAGCCTTATCAACCCGAGCTTTGTGAAGCTTTCCGCAAACTTAATCTGCAAGTTGTTCCTCAAGGTTTCCTTGCCAACCTTCAAGTCTCTCCTACCTTGGAAGACCAGATTCGCCAAGCCCAGCTTCTTGATGCTATGGTGAAAAAGGTGAAGATTTGGATTGCCAAGAGTCAACCCAAGTACAAGTGCTACCGCCTTGATGACAAGGACACTCTCTTCTTCGAGGATCGTATTGTTGTACCCAAAGGTGAACTTCGTAAAGTGGTCATGAACGAGGCTCACAATTCTCTACTCTCCATCCACCCTGGGAGCACGAAGATGTATCAGGACCTTAAGCAAGCTTATTGGTGGACTCGAATGAAGCGCGAGATTGCTCAATTCGTGAATGAATGTGATGTCTGCAGAAGAGTGAAGGCAGAACACCAAAGGCCAGCAGGTCTCCTCCAACCTCTTGCCATTCCAGAATGGAAGTTTGACCACATTGAAATGGACTTCCTGACTGGGTTTCCAAAGTCCAAGCGTGGCAATGATGCTATATTCGTTGTCATCGACAAACTCATCAAAGTGGCTCATTTTCTGCCTATCAAAGAGTCGATCACTGCAGCTCAATTGGCGGAACTCTATACCTCTCGTATTGTCTCTCTGCACGGTATTCCACAAGTGATCTCTTCAGACCGTGGCAGCATCTTTACATCCAAGTTTTGGGATTCTTTTCAGAAGGCCATGGGCACGAACATCCGCTTCAGCACAGCTTTCCATCCTCAAACTAGCGGTCAAGTCGAGCGTGTCAACCAGATTCTTGAAGATATGCTCAGGGCTTGTGTGATCTCCTTCGGCATGAAGTGGGAGGATTGTCTTCCTTATACTGAATTCTCCTACAACAATAGTTTTCAAGCAAGTTCGGGCAAGGCCCCATTTGAAATTATGTATGGCGGGAAGTGTCGTACCCCTCTCAACTGGTCTGAAACCGGTGAACGTCAGCTTTTGGGTAATGACTTAATCACAGAGGCAGAAGAAATGTGCAAAGTCATTCGTGATAACCTCAAAGCAGCCCAATCCCGCCAGAAGAGCTACTATGATAGTAAGCACCGTGATTTGGCTTTCGAGATCGGAGATCATGTTTACCTCCACGTCTCTCCTATGAAAGGTACTCGTCGCTTCGGTATCAAAGGGAAGCTTGCTCCTAGATATGTGGGACCTTTCAAGATTGTCAGCAAGAGAGGCGACCTCGCCTATCAACTCGAGCTTCCTTCAAACTTTGCAAATGTTCATGACGTGTTCCATGTCTCTCAGCTTCGAAAGTGCTTCAAGACTCCTGACCGCACCGTCAACTTCGAGGACATTGAGCTCCAAGAAGATCTCTCTTATTGTGAGCACCCAGTTGCTATTCTTGAAGAGACTGAACGCAAGACTCGCAACAAGTCAATCAAATTTCTCAAAGTCAAGTGGTCACACCATTCCGACCGTGAAGCTACCTGGGAACGCGAGGATCGCCTCCGTTCTGAGTACCCGGCGTTCTTTCAGTCCTAGATCTCGGGACGAGATCATTTCGTAGTGGTGGAGTGTTGTAACACCCCGGATGTAACTTTCCCAATTTGTACTCCAACTCTTGCCATTTCCGGCGTTAAGTTATATTTATTTCCTCGGGTTCGGGTTTTTGTCTCCGTGTGTTGTTGTCGTTGTCATGCATCTCATATCATGTCATCATGTGCATTGCATTTGCATACGTGTTCGTCTCATGCATTCGAGCATTTTCCCCGTTGTCCGTTTTGCATTCCGGCGCTTCGTTCTCCTCCGGTGGCCATTTCTAGCTTTCTTTCGTGTGTGGGGATTAAACATTTCCGGATTGGACCAAGACTTGCCAAGCGGCCTTGGTTTACTACCGGTAGACCGCCTGTCAAGTTTCGTATCATTTGGACTTCGTTTGATACTCCAACGGTTAACCGAGGGACCGAAAAGGCCTCGTGTGTGTTGCAGCCCAACACCCCTCCAATTTGGCCCAAAACCCACCTAACTCTGCTCCATCATCTAGAGCATTCGATCACGATCACGTGGCCAAAAACCGCACCTCATTTGGACTCTCCTAGCTCCCCCTATGCCTATATATACCTCCCCCATTCCAAATCTCGGATCCCCTCGTCAAACCCTAAAAAAAACCATCTCCGCCGCCGCCGGACGTGTCCGCACAGGCCGGACAACGTCCGGATCCGCCCCCGCCAACCGGGAGCCACCACGTGGGCGCCCCGGACCACATCACCGCCGCACTCCCCGCGGGCCCGCGCGGCCCAGGCCGCCCCCCCCCCCCGGCCCGCATCGCCGCCCGACCCGGTCGCATCGCCCGCCTCCTCGCGCCGCCTCTCCCTCGCGCCGGTCGCCGCGCCGCCCCAAGCCATCACCGCGCCATGCAGCTCGCCGGCCGGAGCTGCTCCCCAGCCGAAGCTCCTCGCCGCGCGCACCACGGGCCGGCGACCCAACTCTGGCGCCCACCTCCGCCGCCTCGCGCCCGTCCTCCTCCGCCGCCCCCGCGCCCGTTCTCTCCTCCGACAAGCTCCGGCCGCCCTCTGCTTCGGACTCCAATGAAGGCCCCCGGCGAACCTCGGATTGCGTGCCCGATCTAGATCCGGTGAACAGTAAACCCTAATCCGGAGGTTGCATTTTTCTCAAAGTCCTAGAAATTCCGATCCAAGTGCTCATGTTCGTGACCCCGTAACTTTGCATCCGTAGCTCCGATTCATGCATATAGCATATCAAAATGTTCATCTCAGAGAGTACATCATTTCATTCCAGTTCATCATTTTCATTTGAGTTCATCTTGATGCCCGAAATGCTGTTAGAAGAGGGCTACTTGAGTTAATTGTCAGGTCTGCTACTCCGTTTAGCACTTTTGTCATTTTTGCCATGATTAATGTGTGCATGATATGCCCTGATGCTCTACATGTGTTTTGTTAAGGGTTTTGTCATTTCTCCAGAGGTGCAACCCATGTATTTTTAGGATGTGTGTGGTGACAAGTGCAAGCTTGCAAAGTGGTTGACTTGCTAATTCTGTTTTCAGGGACTTAGCTAATCCACCAAGTCCTGGAGCTGTTTATCTCATGATGTCATATGTTCATGTTGTTTCCTAGTGATCTGTGCCTCTTTTGGGGATGATCAGTAAGGATGTTTTGTTAATATTGTAGTGCTCTATCCATCCATGTCTTTGTTTGGAATTATGGAGCAACCTAGCTTGAGTCAATCGAGCTCTACTTTTGCTACTTTGTGAATCTGGGCAGATTGTCAAGTTGTTTGCAATTTTGCCGATGTTGTTGTAGTTGATCCGTGCATGCTATGCTATTGTTCTTGCCATGTCTAGCTTGAATTTTGTGCCTTCTTTGTGGGTGTATGCTTGTCTTGCCATGACTTGCACCGTAGTGAGTGCATCGAGCTTGTAAACATGCCTACTTGAGTTATATTTCAGCATGTGTCAGTTTTTCACTAAGTCTGAAAACTGATTATGTTTTTGCTATGTTCACATGCTTGCAATTGTATTTTCTGATCCCTTTTGGCTCAAGGTCACTAAACGACTTTTGTTAAGCTCTTTGAGTAGCTCCATCCAGGCTTTACTTTGCCATGTTCAGATCCTGTAGCATGTAGATTTGTTGCTCCGAAGAGGGCTACCTGATCTGAAATTCCAGACAAGTGTTAATTTCACTAAGTCTGAGATCTGTTTGCCATATGCATTTTTGCCATGCTTGTTTGAACCTGTTAATGGATGAATTGGCCGTAGCTCAGTGCTAGACTTTTGTTAAGCATCTTGTATGCATCCCTGCCATGTATTTTGTTGTCATGTTTGGTTGCTGTAGCATGTTCATCTCATTGCATTTAGATGGCTACTCGCTGTAAATCACAGACCGGTGTCATTTTTGAATCGATTGCCATTTCCAAACCGTAACTCCGATTCCAGCGTTCTTTATATCGTTTTCAAGAGATTTCATCTCATCTTTCCAGTGGCACACTTGGTTCTCCAGGTTGAGGCCAGGTTCATGCATTTCCTGTCATATCTTGCATTTTGCATCCCGCATCGCATCCCGCATAGCATATCATCGTTGCATTGTGTTATTTGAGTTTGCACGTGGTTGATTGTATCCTTGTTGCTTGTTTGTCTTGTTTGGGTAGAGTCGAGAGACGAGTTCTCTAACGAGAAGCCCGTTGAGTTTGCTTTTGAGGATCCAGCCAACTCTGACAACTGTGCAGGCAAGATGATCATACCCTCGAAATCACTACTATATTCGCTATGCTAGTTTGCTCGCTCTTTTGCTATGCCATTGCTATGATGCCTACCACTTGCTTTCAAGCCTCTCAAATTTTCATGTCAAACCTCTAACCCACCATTGTCCTAGCAAACCGTTGATTGGCTATGTTACCGCTTTGCTCAGCCCCTCTTATAGCGTTGCTAGTTGCAGGTGAAGATTGGAGGCCGTTCCTTGTTGGAAAATTCATTTAATTGTTGGGATATCATTATATTATCTTGTTATCTAAATGCATTTATATACTGGGTAAAGGGTGGAAGGCTCGGCCTCTCGCCTAGTGTTTTGTTCCACTCTTGCCGAAGGGTGGAAGGCTCGGCCTCTCGCCTAGTGTTTTGTTCCACTCTTGCCGCCCTAGTTTCCGTCATATCGGTGTTATGTTCCCGGATTTTGCGTTCCTTACGCGGTTGGGTTATAATGGGAACCCCTTGATAGTTCGCCTTGATTAAAGCTTTTCCAGCAATGCCAACCTTGGTTTTACCATTCGCCACCTAGCCTCTTTTTCCCTTGGGTTACCGGAGCCCAAGGGTCATCTTATTTTACCCCCCCCCCCCCGGGCCAGTGCTCCTCTGAGTGTTGGTCCGAACTGAGCTGCCTGCGGGGCCACCTCGGGGAAACTTGAGGGTTGGTTTTACTCGTAGCTAGTCTCATCTAAGTGTGCCCTGAGAACGAGATATGTGCAGCGCCTATCGGAATTTGTCGGCACATTCGGGCGGTGTTGCTGGTCTTGTTTTAACCTGTCAAAGTGTCTTGAGTTACCGAGATACCGAGACTGACCGGAACGTCTTGGGAGGAGGTCCATTCCTTCATTGACCGTGAGAGCTTGTCATGGGCTAAGTTGGGACTCCCCTGCAGGGATTGAACTTTCGAAAGCCGTGCCCGCGGTTATGGGCAGATGGGAATTTGTTAATGTCCGGTTGTAGATAACTTGAACCTTAACTTAATTAAAATGAATCAACTGAGTGTGTTACCGTGATGGCCTCTTCTCGATGGAGTCCGAGAAACGGACACGGTGTTGGAGTAATGTTTGCGCAGGTGGTTGTTCTCTAGTTTCTCGCTCGCGCTTTGCCTCCTTTTCTCGCTCTCTTTTGCGAATAATTTAGCCACCATATTTGCTAGTCGCTTGCTGCAGCTCCACATACACTTTACCTTGCCTTACCTATAAGCTTAAATAGTCTTGATCGCGAGGGTGCGAGATTGCTGAGTCCATGTGGCTCACAGATTACTATTACACCAGATGCAGGGCCTGATGATTCCGCTCCAGGTGACGCGCTCGAGCTCAAGTGGGAGTTCGATGAAGACTCTCAACGTTACTATGTTTCCTTTCCCAATGATCAGTAGTGGTGCCCAGTTGGGGGTGATTGGGACCGTGTCGCATGTTGGGTTCTCTTTTATTTTGGCGCCGTAGTCGGGCCATGAGTGTTTGGATGATGTAATGTTATTTATGTACTTGATTGACATGGCGAGTGTAAGCCAACTATGTTATCTCCCCTTTATTATTATTTATATTACATGGGATGTTGTGAAGATTGCCTAACTTGCGACATATGCCTTCAATGCGATTATGCCTCTAAGTCGTGTCTCAAGACGTGGGAGCTATAGTCACATCGAGGGTGTTATATTTGCACACTCCAATCCCATCCATTTACTTTCTTGCAACTTGCATGCTTTACTTTCCGCTGCTCATATACTCTTGTCATGCTTGCTTGAAATGTATTGTGAATGTTTAAACTTGTGCTAAAACTCCAGCTTAACTTAAAGAAATTTAAAAGTGCTAGTTTTCCTTGTTGAGGGTCTAATCACCCCCCCCCCCCTCTAGAAACCTTTTCTTGATCCCACACCATGGAAGAAGTACAGGACCCTCAAGGTTTAGTTGGTCAGGCTAACAGCAACATTACAGTCTCACGGGAACCTCCAAATGATAGTATAGAAACTGCAGCCTCTGCAAATGGGCATTTGGCGCCAGCCCCACCTACTTTGCCAGATTTGAATGTGGTGGTTGGGCCACCATAACAGTTGGCACAATTTTAGCCCAACGGGGCCTAGGTGCCTCCTACTAATTTGAGGATTGCTGGTTTGCATGGGCCTCTTTCATGATATGTATGTTGTGATTCCCTTAGTGATGTTATGTGAACGTCGACTACATGACACTTCATCATCTTTTGGGCCTAAGGGAATGCATTATAAAGTAGTTATTAGATGATGGGTTGCAAGAGTAACAGGAGCTTAAATCCTAGTTTATGCGTTATTTCGTAAGGCGCTGATTTGGATCCATATGTTTAATGCTATGGTCAGATTTTATCTTAATTCTTCTTTCGTAGTTGCAGATGTTTGCGAGAGGGGTTAATCATAAGTGGGGGGTTGTCCAAGTAAGAACAACACCCAAGCACTGGTCCACCCACACATCAAATTATCAAAGTAGCGAACGCGAATCAAACCAACATGATGAAAGTGACTAGGTGAAATTCTCGTGTGTCCTCAAGAATGCTTTGCTTACTATAAGAGATTGTTTTGGCATGTCCTTTGCTACAAAAAGGGATTGGGATACCATGCTACACCTATTGTTACTATTGATACTTATTACTTGTTACATATTATCTTGCTATCAAACAACCTGTTACCAACAATTTCAGTGCTCATAGAAATTACCTTGCTGAAAACCGCTTGTCATTTCCTTCTCCTCCTCGTTGGGTTCGACACTCTTACTTGTCGGAAGGACTACGATTGATCTCCTATACTTGTAGGTCATCACCCCCTTACTACCCAGATCCACACCTCAAAACAATACTCATATCAACCCTACTGACATCTAGGACCCACAACATTGGCAACGTATAGTCTATTAACGAGATAATTGCACAAGGAATGGTTGACACCTAGGATCCAGTAGCTCTAGCGGGTTTTTTAGACGAAGCAGGGTACGAACTGGGTTGTGCGGTGTCTGTGCCCTGTCTAACAACATGAGCATCCAACTTTTTTGTGAAAAATGGGTAGCCCACCATACTTTCTTTTGAAGAATACCTAACCCGGGTCAAGTTGTTTTCTCAAACTTGCTGGACTGCAAATATTTCAAGACGTGGAGAGATGCATTCGGTCTGGCCAGAAATTATGGTGCAAATCTTAAAAGTAATATGCAATGGGTTGTAAATGATAAAAAACAGAGGAAATGGGCAATTAGTTTCATATTTTGCTTTTTCTTGTTCTTTGATATTTTAAATTTTAATGGATCTGAACATAATATTAATTTATTTTGAAATTAGTTTGAATCTAGATAGAAATTTAAGGATTAAAAATAGTTCGAACCCCACCAAAATATATGGAATTTTGAAAATTTCACATATTTTATCGTTGAAACTTTTAACCATCGTCCTGACAAAAAAAGGGCAGCAATTCTAAAAGAAGAAAATGGGCTTCAATAAATTCTATATGAATTAGTAAATGGGCTATAAATTATAAAAATAATAACAAACGGGTTATACACACGGCAGATTTCAAAGCTAACTTGTGGGCCTACTAAGTTGGTGCGTATGCATGGTTTTCTCAACTTGTAGTGAACACATGGTACTACCAGCAGTTACTGTTTGGTGTCCATCCAAAGGCTTCGTGTTTCATCAATCTCTGATCTTCTCGTTTCAGCCTCCCAAACCAGCGCCGGTAGGACTGCCCGCTCCCGTCTCCCGTGGTCGACTGTGATGCCGCGCAGGCCTCACCGCCCGATCCTACTCCCACCATTGGCTAGGCCATCCCTCTACCCACCCACACTTCCTATTGTTTTCCAGCCACGACGGCCTCACCACGCAGATGAACCAGTCAACCCACGTACTACCCTTCGTGTGGGCATCTACTATCGCGTCTTCCTCAACTCCAGGTCGTTTCCTTCCGATACCTTGATGATGTCCACCATGTTGGTGCTCTCAGCGCAGCATGCTCAATGTGATAAAAGAAAACAACCATCCGAAGAGGGATGTACGTGGAGAGGCTGACAATAGTGCCTTCTTATTACGCGAAAAAATGATTCCTCCCCTGACGGTTGGGACCCACTAGCTACATCTTTGCATGCAAGGAAGTGTCTTCTTACTATGGGGGGTGTTTCCTTTCCCTAGCAGCTGTGACCCATCAACTGCATCTTCGCATGCAAAAAAATGTCTCCTTATTACGCGCAAAAAAGTGATTTCTCCGTCTGATAGCACGTATCCATCAGCTATATCTTCGCACACAAGGAAGTTCCTCCTTATCTCCCCTGACAATTGGGACCCACTAGATCTTGGCTTACATGGCGTTATTTGTCTGGTCGCAGACATGTGCGTACATACTGGTCGACCGGTCTCTCTGCAACGATGAATCGTGGCCGAGTAAAGAGCGGCACGTATAGTAATAGAACCCCCGACGTAGCAGCTCAGGCACTCCCGTCTAAATTGTGTACACGTACAGTCTTGCTGCAAGAAAAGACAGCCACGTACGTACATATGGGCGGGTCTTGTGTACATGGAGAGACAACATGATAGAGCCAATGGACATCAACAAAGGCGTCCTGTTCCCTGGAGGCCAACTGGCTGGGTCGAAAAGGAGAAATAACGTAGTGTTCATCGGGAGGCAACCAATTTGGTCGAAATGCGTCATGTTCGTCCGAAGCCAACCGGTTTGGACGAAACAGCCGAAACAGGACCATGTTCATCGACCCCCCCCCCCCATCAGCTGGGATTCTACCGCCTACGGTCGAAACGGAGTCATGTTCATCGGGAGGGGCCTGGCGTACCGCAAAAGGGAGAAACAAGACTTCTGTTCAAGCACCTATTGTCGAAACGGGGTGCTAATCATCGAGAGGTGTCTGGCGTACCGCAAAACGAACTCCACGGGCTACTGTTCATCCACCGTCCACTCGCTCCAGCCTCCACGGGCTACTGCTCATCCACCGCCAACTGCCTACGGCCTCCATGGGGCCATGTTCATCCACCCCAACCGGCTAGGGTGTGGCATACCGCTACACGACCTCCTTTGGGTCCTATTCATACATGATCAACTGCCTACACAGTCGGGGTCCTGTTCATGCAACCCCCACCGGCTGGGGTAGGGCGTACGAGCGGGCGGCAGCAACGAAAACTGTTCAACCACGGCCAACCAACCGGCTAGGTCTCACCACATATAGCGCAAGGGGCTCCATCGTTGCAAGTCTCGACTCGATCTACTACGTGTATCGCGCGCGCGGAAATAGCAGACACTGTTCATCGAGAGGCAACCAACCAGCTAAGTCAAATCACGCCTAGCGCGGAGGCATTGCATCGATCGATCGGCTTCAGTAAGCAACAGTGAAGGGATCGATCGCTCGGATTCACTAAGAAGCAGCGAAGGGATTGATCACTCGGGTTCAGTTAGCAGCGAGAAGAGATTGCTCGTGTTTAGTACTAGTGCGATCACTCGTGTTCAGTACGTAGCAAGTGTGAGGTGTCGATCGATTACTCGGGTTCAGTAAGCGAACGGCTCGCTCGTGTTCAGTAAGCAAACGGCTCGCTCGGATTCAGTTGGCGAAGGGCTCGTACACGAGCTCGTACGAGGGAAACGTGCAAGCGACTGCATCGCTCGGACCCGACCAACCACCTTATATCGGAACTCCCCGAAAATTTTCTCGCCCCCACTTCTACCATGACGTTTTACGTCATGGACGATTCAAAGAATGTTATGCAAGTCCACCTTCGGCCCACCCAGGTCGTAAAGCCTACTAGGTCCAATATAAGGTCGAACATAGGGCCTCGCCCACTCCAACAGCTTAATATTTTTCAAGAGAAAAGATGCAGCTGAGTTCGAGAAGGACTTGCACCTTGCCCGACTTTGAATTAACAAAGTCATCAACCGGTCAGGATACAACTGCAACATACAACTGACAATAGCAAATTGGAAGCGGAAAAATACAAAGGTGCTGACAAGCAACTAACAAAGCCTCAAACGCTTCGCACAAGAAGGATATACAAAGAAAGTAAGAGCTGAAAACGTGGAGGTCCTCTTTCGAAGCCGAACCATAGCAGGAGTAGCATGCCGGCACTGGAGTAGAAACGTCGAGGTCCAGTTTCTTCTTTCTCTCTTCCGGAATTGTTCCCTTTTGCACTCAATGAGAAACAGATTGTTCATTGATCTTCACCCTGTTTTCGTCAAGTTGCACGCAAGGATCGTACCACTCGAAGCGTTAAGTCCGCTGTCTCTCGTGACGCTCTGCACAGAAGAAGCAGCACCGCCCACTGTCGGATGGAGGATCCCCTGCGCTGAGGAGCCAACCATCAATCAACAATCCTCCTCATGCATGCATCGCTGGCCTGCGCTGGCAGAGATCACTGCTCGGAGCCGTACGTGTGACCCCTTAATCGGCCGGGCGCTGCACCAAGTTTTTACTCCATATGCACATGTCTCCAGCAGGGGAGCAGGTCGCCCACAGCCGTGACACGGCGACAGTCAAGATGGCCCTGCATCCATCCACCTGTTCACCATAGCTCCATAGCCCCATAGGGACGTCAATGCCCGCCGTCGGTGGATCCAAAGCAGCCACAGTGATCGCCGACACGGAGGCCGGCCGTCTCACGAACCCCAGCTCCATGCATGTTCGCCGCAACCGTTTTCGCCGGTGCACCGCGACGTGTCCCGGACCGGGGCACGTCTCGTCCCCACTTTTCACGTGCCACGGCGCGCCTTTCCCTCCGTGCGACGCGACGACAAGCGCGCGCCCCATGCAGCCCCGAGACGACGCCGCGCGCCGGCTCGTGAGCGGCACACGTACGCCCGGCGGCATCGCGTCGTCTGGAACCCTGGCGACGTGTGCCGCTCGCACATGCATGGCGCGCGGGGGCGCATGTGGTGTGATCCCCGGCCCGCGGCACGTACGTACGGCCCGTCGCTTTACGCTCTCGCTAACCCTGCTGACTCACCGCCATGGCGCCATTACGTGGTCGCTAACCCCTCCTCGAATCTCGGGCCAACTAATTAAACCGTCCTTAACTGACCGGCCCCGTACTGGCCAGCGCTATTTTATCCCGCCGGAGAGCGACGTGTGCGTGGCCGCACAGCGACTGTCCGATAGAATAGTCGGGTCGTGCCGTGTCTCGTCTGGTACAAAAAAAAGCCATTTGTAGAGCTTGCAATTGCGAGAAAAAGGCATATCGACATTCCATCTGCAGCTAGCTGCTTTAGCTAACAAGATTAGGTTATCCCGTACAGTACCCTTTTCCTTTTCGGTCTAAAAAGCAAAGCAGAAGCAGGTACGGGTCGGTCTCGTGAGGTTGAGACCTGAGCGCGCTGGCCGGCAGCTTTGCTTGGGTTACAATCCATAATGCGGCCCCTAATGATGCGCTTTATGGCGTATCAACAGTACTGGGAAGAACCGATTAGGCTAATATAAACACACGCGCGCGAGAGCTTTCGTCGCCATGGATCTTATCCGGAGCAGATGCTGCAGGGGCGCCACGTTGGCAGGGGGTGTTCGTTCATTCATATCCATCGGCTTGGTAGGTGGGATTCGCATGTCACATGCAACATGCACAGCCTCAACGGCATCCGGTTGCGAACTTGAGCTGATTTCCAGCCCAGGGCTGGTGCATCAGAACGATGGTGCTGCGTCACAGTGTCAAGCTCAAGCCCCCGACGAATTCCCTTTTAACAGTCACCATCTTGGGCATTACCAACTTGCATTACACGCAGCAGAGTAGCACGTCGATCAAATTATCTGGGCGGCGACAAATGGAATTCGGTGAGCTATGCATGCGGTGCAGCACACAGAGAGACAACCAAAAACACGCTAAGCCCTAGGCGACAAAATTAGTTGTTGTGCATGCCATGTTGGCCTGAATCATTCCCGCTTCGTGTGCATGCCTGCGCTACCATACTTACTCCAGTGCGCCGCCGTCGATCGAGCAAGTAGCTAAGCGAGAACGAAAGTGACCAGCCGGCACAAGTATTTCGACATCACTGTCCGCATACGAGCATATCTATCCTGTCGCCGGTTGAGTATCCCCGCGCCCGCAGTATTCTACTCCACTAGCGTAGTTGACGTTGTGTCTGTCTGTCTGGTCTCTCCGCAACAACGACCGCCTTCTTATCCATCCCGGCTTAGCATAACAGGACTTGTCTGATTAAATCGTCAGCATGTCGCTGTTACTTGATCCACAAATTAAGTCTCGAGCTCGGCTAGCCCTAGCCATATCATCTCGTCTCTTGCATATAATTGGGCCCATGCACGCACGAATGTCAGCAGCCATTGGGCACGGGCTTGGACTACGCGTGCTTGGATTTGATCTCGACAGCGTCGCCGATCAACTAAGCAGCACGGTTTTACGTGCTTCGGTTACTTTGCTGTAGATATCTTCTTCTTTGCGCGCAAATCGGGGTGCCTGTTCTTCTCTTGTCTAGTGGAGAAAGCGGACATCAACGCAACTTGCAAAGATAGGCCATCAAACAAGTCGACCTGCGTGAAAAGATGAGGCTAGTTAGCTCCCAAGTCCAGCAGAAATTACAGAATATGTATCGCTCCCTTTTGCAGTAGCAGCCTATTGGCGCCAGAAATGGAGCTTTATTTGCTTCGCTTGCCGTAGCAATTTGCGCATGAGATGGCCGGGTTTCCACTGGGGCACCGTATCATCCAAGAATCATAGGGTCGACAACCCAGCTAGATAGCACACTTGGCGTCTTCTTTATGAGCTTGCAAGCATAGACCATATTAAGATACTCATTAGGGTTAGGCCATATCATGAGGGAGGATAAGGCAGAATCTAGTCACTGTACTTTGTCTGAGATGCTAAGCATGCCCGTGCACACGTGCTGCAGCGTCAGGATCCCGGGGCGGAGGCGAACCACCGGGCAGGCGAATGCGTGGTTTCTATTCCTAGTTGACACTAAACAATGGTTCTTGATGCGTTGCTTTTGTTCGGAGCGTTCGTCGCTTAACATTTTATGTACTACCGTACGCATGGCGCTGTCAAGTTGAGCAGGGCCATGTGAGGCGCAACGAGACCCTAGGCATTATAGAAAGCCGCTGCGGTTTGCTCATCTTTATCGGCTGCGGGGAGGAAAGGAGCCGGTCAAACCTTGGGCCCTAAGCACCTTGCAAGACTTCCAAATGACTCATCGACCTGCTCTCTTCTTTCCCCAATTCCTCCTCTGCTTTTGAGGGGAGTTTGAGAGAAATCTGGTAGCAAGGGGGGCTAGCTGCATGCCTGTTGGAACACGAAGAAATGTTAGGCGATCGGTGTGCTGATCCGTGAAAGGCACGACAGGGTCAAAGTAAGGCTAAAACTTAATGACCAAGAGGTGGAGTTGCAGTATGTTAACATGACCTACTGACCTAGCTTGAATAGATCAATGGTAGGGAGCTTGGAGGTACTAGGGTGAGGACAAGTTCGTGGTTGCATGTGCATCCCGATCAATTCGTCCCCTCGTACTTTTTTTTTGGTTGGATGCATTGATATTTATTAAGGCAATACAAATGTAGACGCTCATACATACGTGCATACATCCATTCTATAGACGCATGCATACACACCCTATCGCTATGAACACCTCCGAGGGACTGGGCCGGCACATCATGTTGAGACTAACGAAGTCGCCACAGACTTCTTCGTAGTCGACGGGAATGTCTCCTCCCACCGAATATACATCGCCGGAAGGCTTGAAATAAATACAGAAAAATGCAAGCACCAGTGTCAAATCTAGAACTTGAATCCTGATGGGTACGGATATTACTATCCTCATAATCATCCAACCGCAGGTTGGTTCGGCATTACTATCTATTATTTCCGGCCCTTCCCCTGAATTTGTACATCACAAATCCTTTTTAACTCTAAAAGTTATTCCTAATACATCCACCTTAAGGCAATTTCAATAATTCCTCATTATGCATTGATATCCATTATTTCCGGCTCACCCACTGAATTTGTACATTGTAAATCCTTTTATGTTCTAATATTTAGTCCTGAAACATCCACGTTAAGGCGATTTCAGCGAATCCTCATTACACTAAAAATGCAAATTTTATAAATAAATAAATAATTCAAAATTAACTTTCTGAAAAGATCTAATGGTACCGCAACAAAGTATAAATCTCAAGATGATGTGCCGGCTTAGTTTTTTGGAGGTGCTTATAGGGGTAGGGTGTGCGTGTGTGCGTTCATAAGGATGAATGCATGCGCGTGTTTATGAGCGCTTGTGTCTGTACTGATGCTAAAAAAACAAAGTATGGGCTTTACATTGGGAGTGGCGTTTTGGCACATGGGAGCGCGCGCTCCTGATTTTTAAAATGTGTTTTAAACATATTTTGAAATGTCAAAAAAATTCAAACAAAAACATGATGCTTACATATCGATATTTTACATGTTCACAAAGTCATTTCGCAAAAACCGATAACTTATGTGTCGCATGTGAAAAAGACAAAATCCAGTCTTAAAAAATAATTTTCACAAGACATCATTTTGTCTTTTTTACACAAGTCACAAAAAATATCGGTTTTTCTTCAAAACTTGACGTGCACACATATGATGTCAAGATGTATGCGCCAAAATTTTGTTTTAGTTTTTTTCACATTTTAAAATACATTTTTCACGTGCAGGAGCGCGCGCTTCTAAGAGCACCAACGGATTTCCCCTTTACACTAATTTACTTAGAGCAAGAACGTCTCTATCGGTTGTGGTTTTGCTAGTCAATCTTTGGAGAATTGGAGGGTGTGCGGTGGTCATGTAATTCAAGTACACTAACGGCTTGGGTGTGTTGTGGAGCTGAGGTTCACCACGAGCGATCGTCCAGAAGGGGGGAAAAGGTATGACCACCTTTGGGCCATAGAACTCTAGAGCCCGAAGAGTTGTTTTCTCTTGAGAGCATCTTCAACAGCCGCGCAACACGCCGCGCAACACGCCGCGCGTTAAAAATTAGAATATAGCACCGGATTAGCCAGTTTTTGCGCACGACGACGCGATGGTTCCAGCAGCTGTCGCAAATTAAAGCGCGCGCGTCGCTCTAGCAGACGCGCTATATTTTATCTGTTTTTTTCTACGATTCGATACATATTTGATTCCGTAGATAGTTCATAGTCTTCTCCTACGATAGATAAAACAAAAAACCACTACTACTCGTTCGATTCGGACTCTGTCTCGGTGATGTCCTCCTTCGACGTCGGAGCGTAGGCGTCAAGGAACTGCTCGTCGCCGGAGTCCCAGGAGGACGCATCTCCTAGCGCTTCCTTGTATTTAGCGACCGCCTTCCGCGTTCGCTTGTCCTCGCGATAGGCGGCTCGCTCCTCCCTCCTCTTCGCTCTCTCCGCCCTCCTCTCGGCGAAGAACTGTTCCTCGTTGATGATGTCGTGCGGGAAGCGATAGCTCCACAGCGCCATAGCTTGCTCGGCCAGCCTGAGACAATGCTCCCGCCTCCGGTGCTTGCGACGATCCTCGTCAGCGAGAAGTCGCGGGAAAGACGCCAACTCCTGTGCCTGCTCCCGCGTCGCCACGTCGGCGAAGTTCATGTCCTGACAGGACCGCAGGAGATGCCACGCAGCAGCGTCGTACGCGCGGGCGCCCTCCTGGGCGGTGTCGAAGGTTCCGAGACGGAGCCGCATGCCGCCGCTCGACCGAATCTCAGCGGAGTAGGTGCCAGACGGACGCCGCGATAGTCCGTACCTCCCCGGCGACAAGGCGACATGATGGCGCGATGGTGGCGTGTCGGCGGCAGAGGGCGATGGAGAGATAGGGAGAGCGGCAGAGGGCGCTGCAATTTATAGGCACGCCGGACGCGGCGCCAAATGTAGCGCGCCTGCTACCGCCTTTTCTCACGCGCGCTAGTTTCACGCCATCGCTGGAGCGCGTGAAAACGTCCCGCATGCGCTAAAAAATCAATTCACCGCGCGCGTGTCTTTTGTCGCGGTTGTTGAAGATGCTCTCACATCATTTTCCTCGCGTCCCTTTTCTAGGAATTCATGCGTCACATTCCATTTCGAAAAGAAAAAAACTCATAGTGTCGGCATTCCTTCCTTCGCAAATTACCAAATCATGGGACATAACCTATGTTGATACATCCAGAGTGTCCTCTAACTCCTTGACTCGGATCCTCGAATGCATCAGTCAGGTGGCACCAATACATTGAAGGCCATTGCCCCTTCTAAAACATGGATATATTCACTTTTGATATGTATTTCTAGTAAAGCTATGTACTTGACACCATATGCAAGTAAGAACAGCACTAATTATATATTATAAAATTGTACATTTCTTGCCTTTTTCCTTGAATATTAGGCAATTGCTTCCATCTCTGTTACCAGCAAATGCATGCATATTGTTATGACTGTTGTCGCTGCATTATGTAGTCAATTCTATTTGTATGATTTTTTACTTTGATGTGCTTTTGTTTAATTTCTAAGATGTGGTGTGTGTGGAGAGCGCATTGCACTAATAAAAAACGGGGCTTTGATTTTTGTCAGATCAGAGCAACAGTCCCGGTCGACTTACGAACCGGAACTAATCGAAGCAACAGTCCCGGTTTGAGCGGCCAGGGTGCCAGCCGGGCCTCGGCGCGCACCAGTCCCGGTTCGGCTGGTACCTTTAGTTTCAGTTCCAGCCAGCAACTGGGAGTAAAGGGCCTCGCTCCTGGCGCAACCCCTTTAGTCCCGGTTCGACATGTACGTTTCTAATGTTGTGGGCCACAAAAATGATTTTAAAAATATGTGATTGTGTCATGAATATTTACACACACAAAGGAAAATATGGGATGTTTGTTGTCAAAAACATTCAGAATTGTTTAAAATTCTCCTTCTATTTTTCGGATTTCGCTTGTGCATAGCATGAACTCGGGATTAGAAGGAAATTTTGGCTACATTGGACTTTTTTTTTGTTATAGTATTATTTTGTAAAACCAATTGAAAACATAATTCCTAGTCGACGGGGACATATGTGCTCCATTAGTATATGAAATGCAAAATATAGTCCTCGTACTTGTAAGTGTGAGTACACATCTAAAAGTTGCATGATTCGAACTATTCTATTCTACGAACCCAATAATTCAATAGCCATGTCCTTGGTGGTTCTCCGTACGGGGACGCAGCTGGCGGCACCCTAACGTGGCCACGAACAAATCTGGGCAAGCATTTCCCCCAGCTCGACGGAACAAAATGGCTAAGCTAAGAATAAAGAGCACACAACACAATTGCCTCTTGTGGCTCCACTCTGAATAATAAAGCAGCAAGGAGCACTGTACCTGGATGCAGATATGGACGGCTCGTCTCCTCGTTCGGTGCCCGGTCCACGTCCACCGCACCGCTCCACCCCGGGTACGCGACACACGGAGGCGCGCTTATCCACACGACGGACTGGACGGGTCGACAGAGGCCCGTCGTGCTCGTGCATGCACGCGCCGTGCACCGTTGCACGTGAAAAAACAACCGTGCTACGTAGTACCCGTGCAGTACCATCGTAGTACGTATTCGCACGGTCATGTACTATTGTGGTAACAGTAACAGTACTGCTGTTACTTGGCTCGGGAGGAAGCAAAAAAGGTGAGTTCACATAGCCAAAGCCAAAGGAAAGGTGGCGCGACATGCACCGATCGCTTGCTCGTACACACGTCCGTGAAGCAAAGGAGAGCCGGGCATGTGTCGGATGAAGACGGAAATTTTCCTGAAACGTCCGGGCAAGTGTAGATTCGGGAGACACGGCTCCGCGCAAGCAACCACCTGCATGCATATGTGCGTCACCGGCAGTACCGCTTCTGTACTCTCACCGGCCAGCCTTGTGTGTCAAGCTTAGCTGCGGATCATCGGCCACGCTCACGCCTGTGGCTGTATGCATGCAGTGGTGCAGGGATAAAGATTGGGAAAGAGAGACAAGATGCAAAGGAGAGGGAGGGAAGGGGAGCTCAGAGCGAAGGGGTCGGCATGATGAGGACTGGCTAGAGCATGGCCAGGGAGTGAGGGGACAGGCTCTAGGGAGGGAGCAAAGCCAGCCAGCCAGCCAAGCAAAGGTGCCTTGCTTGCTATTGCTGTTGCTGGATACGTCACTGCTAATTAAGCCAAAGCTAGGTGCTTGGCGAAGCCTCTACCGGCTAGGCCGCTAGGCAGGTTGTTCGCGTGTTCTAGGCACATCGCATACTATCCAAGATCTGTCTAAAGCAGTGGCGAATCTAGCAGGACATTGGAGGATAGGCTTAAAACATAAATTTTCTAAGTCTAATTAGCAAATGCAGTGCAATTGTTCCATGTAAAGCATCAGAATATATTTGTCAAGCGGTATGTTTAGCTTAAATATGATTTTGAAGGGTAGGCTTAAGCCTATTGAAGCCTCCCTAGTGGAATCGCCACTGATCTAAAGTGTATATAATGTTCAAGCTCATCTCTAGCTTTCCGCGTCGTGTGCATGGTCATCGTGTAACACGTACGAATTGCAAAGTAACTAGTGCCTTGTAAAACTTATCTTAACAAACAAAAGTCGACCTTTGTTTCATGTCCATGTCTTGTAAACTTTGCACGCACTTTTTTCGCGTTCATTATTACAGTAGGAAATTAGCGCAAGACAACGGTGTCGGTCTTATTTCGACGCACCTTGTTTAATCACAATATAAAGCAAGGGAGCTATACAAACGGGGAGCAGGATGAAGTGCCCCGACGGAGCTCGATCCGCGAGCATAGTTAGTGAAGCGGCAAATTTGAGAGATGAGCACTGAACATGGCCCCAATCTTAATGTTGGCGCTGCTGCGCTCCAGCTATCCACCCACAGTTATCTCGGGTTGTCCGATTTATGGCAGCACGGTGCGTCTGTGTTACCGACTCTGACCGAACCGCGCAGTGTCGGTTCTGTCAATTCCAAGGGCGTGAACCTCGTGCACCGCCACTGCTGGGAGCGAGAGAGAGAGCTGAGCCTATCCCTTGAGATGCGGAAACTCCGGAAGTGAGCAGAGCACCGAGAGCGACCAGGAAGACATTTGAGTTCAAAGAACGAGCGGCGTAAAACGAGGCCAGATGATCGTAAACAGTGGAGAGAGGCCAAAGCGGGGAAACGACAGGCAGAGAGACGTGCGCCACGAGGGCTAAGGTGCATGCATGCAACAGCAGCGGGGTCGCAGCGCAGTGGCGCCGGGAGGAGAGCACACGTCAGCCGCCGTGTCGGGCCTCGGGGGAGTGGTTCCAGCGCGGGGCCCGGCCGTACCCCCGCGCGCCACATCTCGTGATGCGCCGCGCCGCGTGGAGCGACGTCGTACGCCTCCGGCTGCCCTCCCCCCCTCCCTCGCGTCGACCGATCCCTTTCTTCCTCGCCTCTCTCCTCTATCCCCTCTGCCCTGCTGCTCGGATTAGGATCTCCATCATGGCGCGGCGCAGGCCGTCTGCGGCAGATCTGTTCCGCCCTGTTACCGGCACTGTAAATGAGGATAAGAAGGTGGCATGCGCGGCCATCCTGCCGGTGGCCCGGCTGCGCGTGCGTGCACGTTCGCTCTCGACCGCCGGATCAGCAGAAAATCGCATGCATGCATGCCCGCGAGATAAACATGGCGTTTCGCCGTTCATCAGCGCCATTTTGAGATTTACAGGCCACTGTTCCTCCTGCGCTGCACCCTGCAGCTCCAGAGTTTTCGCGCCGTGAGGCGGAATGCCTCGCTTTGTCGCGTTCCGTCTCGTTTCCCAACGGCGTAGCGTATGTGGCGTTCCATCCCGACCTTGTCGTCGCACCGCACGACGTCTTGCTGTGCTCACGACCATCAATGCGGTCTGTTGCGTCCGTTTTGGCGGGAGGAGCGCGTCGTGTCCGGCCGGCCGCAGCCGTGATCGGCTGGCGGCACGGTGCACGGCTCCGCGACCGGTCGGCGGGCGGTTTTGGTTCCCTTCCCCCACGCCACGCGTGTCCAAACAGACATCACCGCTACTACTACCAGCTACTCCACCCGTAAAGCGTAAAGTGTGGTGTACTCCTACTGCTGCACTTCCGTAACTCAATTGGCATGTCTATCTTTTACACTAATAGATCAACTAGCCTGTCATTATCAATACGAGGATCCCAAACCTGGGAGAGAAATAAGGAGATGGTGGTTAAGCCGGCGACTTGCCTAATCTGTTGGCTCCGAAACTTTCGAAGGTCACGCTACCTCCGTGGCGACGCAGACGCGGCCGCGGTATGGATGATTGCAGCGGTGCCTACGTGTGGTGTGGCGCATGGTTTCCCGCCCGAATGTTTGGCGCTTGCGGGCGCTGTCCCGATTGGGACCGCCTCCCTTGGATTGCGTGGCAACTTTTCACTTTCTTGAAACTTGATCGCAAGCAAATCGTTTCGGCCAGGTTAATAATCGAATCAAGAGCAAGTATAATTATGTACAGTCAGTCATATGTAAGGATTAAACTATTAAATTTTTGCTGAGTTGAATAAGAGAGAATAGAAGAGAAAAGAGAAGCAGGCTGCAGATTAACAGCCGGCTGTAGCACGTGCTTCAAAAAACAATGTGAGAATGTAAGGTGGATCATGTATTAATAAAGTACTACTCCTTCCGTCATAGTTTACAAGTCCTACGCATATACCTAGGTTGCCAATTTTATCACCCTAATATAAACTATATAACATAAAAATTATACCTTTTGAAAATAGAACATTTGAAGTTTATATTGATATATTTTTTGTAATATATGACTTGTATTAGGTTAGTCAAATTGACGACTTACGGGTACGCGCACGCCCTGTAAACTGAGATAGATGGAGTACTTCTTATCAACTTGCTATTAGAGCATGGTTAATAGCACAGCCTGCTGCTGGCTATAAGCCCCTGCCACATTATGTATAAAGCCTTCCCATACAATAAGCTGACTTATAGGTTGGCTCTAAGACTGACCCTAATAAAGGCATGCACATTTAATATTTGCACCTGTTGTGATCCAATACATACAACATCTTTGTGGCCATTTCAATCAGCATATATCTGCCATTCATACCAATAGGATATACTGGATATACCAAAAGACACTGATCAATAATCAAGCAATTTTAATAATTATGTATAGATATATTCCATTCATGCCGATAGAAGACAAAGGAAAACTAATTAATAAACAAGCAAGAAACACGTGCGCATAGCACCATGACAATACAATTGAACATTGCTTGAGTCTTCCCAAGGAAGCATTAGCTAAACATAGAACTAAATAAGACGCCCGGCAAACAAGTCGTTAGTTTTAATCTTGGCGCCGACGATCAACAAACTAATAGCGCATAACACCATGACATCGACACTTAAACATTGCACCGGTCTTTTTAAGAAAACATTAACCGAACAAGAGACAATGCAAATAAGCCATTAGTTTTGATCTTGACGATGATAAGTTGGAACTTCAATAGAAAGGAGCGACGGATCCATCTGCATCAACAATCTTCAGCCACTGTATGAAAAAATGGAAACAAAGCAGATGGTAAATATTTTCGCGTGAATGCAAATGATGATGAGATGAAGATGGCATGCTCATGACAGTAAGAGTTGCATTATGATTAACTATTGGGTCACCAACCTACAATATTACCAAAAGAGGTTTATTCTTCTCCTAGTAATGTAACACATGGAGACCAACATGGAAAAAAAGCTTACCAATCTAAGATCTACCTCTTTTGTCCACAGCAAGTGCTTTTTAGTCCTTGCACACTCGCCACCATTGGTGGCATCTCCTTTCTTGATTTGTTGTGATGAAGTCCCATTGCTCACAGCTTGTGAAAGGCTTGGTGTGTTCTTAAAAAGACAAGGAACCCACCAGGTAGGTGAGAATCCACTCCCCTGCCGAGACAATACTAGATAAACAATCGACTTCATATTACAACAGGGTTTAATAAAAAAAGACATCACATTTAAGCAAAGAACATTTCTGTAAATAGGAACTATGACAACATACTGTAGTACAAATCATACAAACACACACGGACTTGCTAACTTGCTTTCATTTGTAATTTTTAAGATTGATTAGGCAGTATTCTAATCTATTGAAATATAAGGAAGGCTTTCTTATTACTAGTTAAGTACAATACAAAGGTTGTCAAGGAGAGTAGACTATTACGTGTTGGTTAGTTATAAGATGTAACATCCCAAATTTTTAATTTGGAATGTTATACAATAGATCATCATGCATATCATATTTTATTTGCTTTGGGTTTTGATCCTAGAAAATTCTAAGCAACTCAAGGGCCCACGGAGAGAGTTGGGGATTTCGTTATTTTCATATTTGAGTTTTTCTCAAATTTTGAGAACAGGATCATTTGATTTTATTTATTTTATCATCAATTATTTCTATTACAAAAATATGAGAGAGGGAATAAAATGACTTTCCCAAAATATAGAAATATTGAGGATTTAATAAAAAAATCAAATAGTTTAATTTCGGAGTTTTTTTTGTTGTTTTTATTTGAATTAGGAAAAATGCGCGTTTTTTCAAAATTGCATTTAGGGCCCAAATAAATGTTCACTTTGTCGGCCTTGATTTTAGAAGTCCGGGAAAATTTATTTCGGGATTTTTGAAGTCTGTTTAGTATTTCTTTTTATTTTTTTTTCTTCCGAGCGTAATTAAAAAAACGAAACCGACTATGGGCCGTACTCGGCCAGGACTCCGCCTGGCCGGGGCCTTTATAAGCCGGGCAAGCCAGCCCGAAGGCCCAGCCGCCCCGAAACCCTAGCCGCGCCCAACCCTAGCCACCAGCCGCCGCCGCCAGCCGCCGCCGCCGATCCGCCGGAGCCGCGCGTCGCCCGAGGTTCGCCGCACCTCGAAATTCGTGCCGTTTAAAAAAAATTCCGTTCGTCATTTTTCTTTTTCGTCGGATTTTTCCGCGGTTATTTTTCTGATCGCGATTTCTGATTCGATTTTCGTTTTAGTTTAATTTTTCGCTCGTTTATCGGAATCAGGCGATTAAAGCGCGTGGAGTTTCGTCTCGAAACCCTCTATCCGAATAATCAACTTAAACAAGTTTTTGCTACTATAAAATTTGACTTAAGTTCAGATTACTAGAACGAAGTTGTTTTCTTTCGCCGTTTGACTTTCTTTGCTTCGTTCGATTTGATTCTTTTTGCCAACCGGAGTTCTTAAGTTGAACCTTCTGGTTAGATCTTTTATTTGAGTTTTATCTGTGCATTAGATGAGTACTTATTGTATGCTTGTTTGTTTGCCTGCGATAGAGTACCCGGAGTGCGCCGTCTGTTACTTTGAATCCTTAGATTTCACGGATCATCAGCAAGGCAAGTAACACTTTGATCATACCTTTTCTACAACCCAGATTTTTTTGCATTAGATCAATCTTCACACATTGCATGATTAAGATCTAATTAAACTGTGGGATGGGAAGTAGATGAGGTAGTACCTATTACCTGTTTATTATCAAACCTTTGGGAGTTACTTCTACGTTTGCTTATTATGCCATGTTATGCTAGTAGACGTGGATTGAGTGAGTGAAATCCATGACAGATGTGAGATTGATAATTAATGGTTTATCTAAGGAGGCAACTTAAATACACATCTGGATGGATTGAGGCACCTGGGTATTCCAGGACATGCCTATTTTTTTTGGACCGCCACCCAGGTTCAAAGGGATCATGAGATTTTTTCAAACTAGAAACTTTCGTGTGCAGCCATAAGCCATTATGGGCTCTGGCATAGTTGATTAAGTCGTGCGAACTCTTATAGGGTAGACTAGCAAATGTAGGGGAAAGTAGGTGTACCGGTCTATCCATTGTAAGGTGCTAGCGCTTCTGAAAGACTGTGTCTCGGTCATCCGTTTCTCAAACACCATGTAGTGTGAGAAATCCAACAGAGGCGATCGATTCTTGTGGGGAAAAGTGCGCAAACCTCTACAGAGTGTAACAAACTAATCATGATTAGCCGTGTCCCCGGTTATGGACATCTTAAGTATCTAGTATCTGGATTATCATGTGAATCTCAACATGTTACTCTAAAATTAATGTTGTTGGGTTAATGATGATGCTTAATTGGGATTGAGAATGCTGTCAACCATTCTCAATGTTTAACAACCACCATGATAGTAATTAAATTTATTACTTTTGAAGTAGGGAAAAATTGGCTTTATGCAAAACTGTAACCATAGAGCTTTCCACCAGCCAAATATGCATATAGTATAGCTGTTGCATTCCATTACTCTCTATGTGTTACCTTGCCAGCATATTCCATGTGCTGACCCGTTTTCGGGCTGCAACGTTAATATTGCAGACTTTTCAGACGACGATTAAGGAGTTTTTAGGTCGTGGTTCTATACTCAGTGATGCCGTTGGAGTTGATGGACTCACTTATCTTCCAAGCCTTCCGCTGTTATCGTAATTAGATGGCCTTAAGCCATATTTATTGTAATAAGTTCTCTTTTGAGACACTCGATGTAATAAGTGTGTGATTTCTACTCTGCTATAAATCCTTCGAGTACTGTGTGGTGTCAACATTACTGATCCAGGGATGACACTGGAGCACAGAGATCAGACTGTTTGAGGTCTGGTCGCTACAGAGATGGTATCAGAGCACACGCTGACTGTAGGACACGACCACTAAGCTAAAGACCTAGATCACTACTCACTCTCTTCTTTTCTGACCTCTCATCTTCTTTACTCTTTAGGATGGCGGATGCAAGGAACAAGTTCACCCAACCGGATGAAGATACACCCTTTGGACGCCACTTGAAGAAAGTCACTAGATACCTGAACATAGGAGTACCAAGCTTCACAGGAACCTACAACGCCACTTTACCTGAAGAAGAGCGCTGGATGATTCAAGTTCAAATCCCAGGAAGGACGTTCATGCCAGTCACTAAGCCCATAGAGTTTTCTTTTGATGCACCAATTTGGAGTCTAGGAAAGAGTATGGCAGCTCACATCGCCATGGGACGCATTGGAGAAATCTACCGCAAAGATCTTAAGGATACTATATACCAGATTTGTGGGCGCCGAGATGAACACTGGGAGATGATTAGCACCATGAAGGATAGATCAATCGCAACTTTTATCCAGGAGTTAAATCGGCACATTCGACGACAGGAGAATCAGATGTGCACCGACATGATAGACCTGAAGAAGGCTAAGATTAGAATCAAGGAAGGCGTGAGTCGTCTACGCAGATTTAATGGCTCGTGTTGACCTTGAGTGTCCCCCACGACACATGACCATGCGATGGAGGTCCAGGAGCCTCTCTTCGCACACGAAGAACCCATGGAGATGGGCACTCCAACATGCCTTATAGGAGTCATTGGTATACTTATGGACTCAATGCGATCTTTAATCACTCAAGTACAAAATAAAGATGAACGCAAAAAAAGTACAGAATAAAGAGCCTTTAGGCTTGATCTTACCCTTGTCCGTAGCTCATCCTTAGCTCTAGGGGTTCACCTTCACTTCCCAAGTTGTACCTATAAGAACCATGCCTGAACTATACTGAAGGAAATCACTAGTTCAAGGATATGTATGTTGGTATGAATTATCAAAACCACCAAAGAGATTGGATGTGCTTTCATAGTTTCATGCAATCATCGTAATAGGATAGAGAAACAACTAAGAGTCCCTATTATAGCATCCATGATGAGGCTGACGAACTCAACACCCTCGTACGGCGGAGCAGAGGCTTTGATGCCATGATGGCTTGCAGTTAACATGGTGGTAGATCGACGAGAGCTCCTCCCACCGCCATCCTCGAGTTGCAAATTGGCTTGAAGGGCAAGGTAACTAGTGCTTTTATTTGCGAAAATGAACAAGAGGAAGATCGACGAGAGCTCCTGCCACCGCCATTCTCGAGTTGCAAAGTGGCTTGAGGGCGATAACTAGTACTTTTCCTTGCGAAGATGAACAAGAGGAAGATCGACGAGAACTCCTGCCACCGCCATTCTCGAGTTGCAAAGTGGCTTGAAGGGCATGATAACTAGTGCTTTTCTTTGCGAAAATGAACAAGAGGAAGATCGACGAGAGCTCCTAGCACCGCCATTCCCGAGCTGCAAAGTGGCTTGAGAAGCACGATAACTAGTGCTTTTCTTTGCGAAAATGAACAAGAGAAAGATCGAAGAGAACTCCTGCCACCGCCATTCTCGAGTTGCAAAGCGGCTTGAAGGGCATGATAACTAATACTTTTCTTTGCAAAAATGAACAAGAAGAAAAACGATGAGACCTCCTGCCACCGCCATTCTCAAGTTGCAAAGTGGCTTGAGGGGCATGATAACTAGTGCTTTTCCTTGCGAAGATGAACAAGAGGAAGATCGAAGAGAACTCCTGCCACCGCCATTCTCGAGTTGCAGAGCGGCTTGAAGGGCATGATAACTAATACTTTTCTTTGCGAAAATGAACAAGAAGAAAATTGATGAGACCTCCTGCCAACGCCATCTCGAGTTGCAAAGTGGCTTGAAGGGTGGGATAACTAGTGTTTTCCTTTGCGAACATGAACAAGAGAAAGAAAGGTGTGCGGTTGTCCGTGCGCGTATGCTTAGATATTTTGTTATTTCTGTCTTTTTTTCTTTAGAAAAGTACAATATGCCCATTTTATTAACTAACTAATTGAGGTTAAGTTTATTTTTAATCTACGATCTTTTATTAGGAAGCCAAAACAGTTGGCAAGCATTCAGACCTAGCCAAAGCTGCAGGCCAGATCATCAAGCAGGCAACCAAACGGCTGTCTGCGGAAGGTCTAAGGACAGGTACAATGATGGCATATGAATACATATGCCACATGACAAAAAATAATTTGAGGCACTTACATTTATTTTTTCTCCCCAATGCAAGCTATCACTAGTGGGCCTCATTAAGAAAATAGAAAATAAAGACTCTAGTACACATGCATGTCTATTTTTCACTCTAACCTTTTCAGCTTTTGTCACCGGACCACATTTTTTCTCTTCAAGCACCCGCCTCCTGAAAAGGATCCTGCTTCCTTATCTGAACCTACTTTACATCATATCCGATCCAACGTAGCATGTGAGGCATCAACTTGAGGCTATGCATTGTACATGCCTAACACAGTTGAAATATACGGACCCTTGGACACGAACACAAGAAGACAAAACTAAGGTTATAAGTATCTAACGTACAATTCAATTATTAAGGATTACATAGACGTCGACAGCGTAGAAACTTTCCCCCTACCTCTAATCCTCGCCGCTCACACAAATATCTAGTTCTGCTCCCTTAGATATTTGTGATTATTTTTTAACAAATATTTTGTACCCGTGGAAAATCCTTGCAAATTACACTCGGGAGAACGCTCATGGATTATGCTGGTTTTCGACAAGTACTACTATTACTAGGAAATTTACGGACGTTGACGGCCGAACAAATTCCTCCCCACACATGCATGCATGCATGCATGCATACATACATACTACCTTCGTTTCAAATTACTCGTAATATAAGTGAATGTATCTAGAACTAAAATACATTTAGATACATCTATTTCTACGACGAGTAATTCGAAACGAAGGGAGTACATACCAGCAGCTCACAGAAACACACATACACCATAGTAGTTCCTCTTACGCTAAGTGGAAAGGCAGGATAATTCTAAACTCGGAAGCAGCCAAACAGGTGACAAGCACATGAGAGGTCAGGGGAAAGGAAAAAAAGGCGAGCAGGCCACTGCCCGCACGACCCCACCTCACCACCCATCTGCATGCGCGCATCTGTCCAACCCGCGCCACCCCACCAGTCCCTACCCCAGGTTTCCAGAAACTACACGAACGAATATCTCCTCCTCCCTTCCCTTCCACCCCGACGGACGCGACGACGGACCGGACCCCAAACCCCCAAACCCCCAATCTATACACGTAGGGCGAAAATAAATAAAGATCGTCGTAGGGCTCCCTCCCCTCCCCACGCCACGACGTGTCCCCGGCCCAACGCCCCCGCGAGACACCTCGCCTCCCGCATGCCTGACACCGTGCCTCCCCGCCCGCCGCGTGTAACGCTCCGTACCCCGCCTTTATAGCCGCCTCCCGTCGTCCCCTCTCGCTGACGGTGGGCCGGGGGGTTGGGGTGGGGGTCAAGTGTCAGTGGGGGGCGAGGGGTGGCTGCCCCGCTAACGGCGTCAGTTAGTTCGTACGACCGCGCTGTTACTCCGGCCGTGGCCTGGGTGTTTAAAAGCGCGCGCCGCTTGGTGTTCTTCTCCACAATCCGTCCCACACCCACCCACAACAAGGCCACAAGCCTCCGCCTCAGTCCTCCACTACCAGATCTCTTCTACCTTCCCCTAGAGCAGAGCAAGCAGAGCAAGGCCAAGACATGATGATGATGAGCGAGGGAGTGAGCGTGCCGCCGTGGGGCAGCCACCTGCCCGTGAGCGGCGTCGACGCCGGCGGCGGCGGCGGAGGCGACGAGACGCCGTTCCTGTTCGCGGCGCTGCGCCAGTACCTGCCGTGCAACGACCTTGTCGGCGCGGGCGCGGGCGCCGAGGACGAGGACGAGGCGGCAGCCATGGCGGCCGCGGTGGACGCCTACGCCTGCGACGAGTTCCGCATGTACGACTTCAAGGTGCGCCGCTGCGCGAGGGGCCGCAGCCACGACTGGACCGAGTGCCCCTTCGCGCACCCGGGGGAGAAGGCGCGCCGCCGCGACCCGCGCAAGTACCACTACTCCGGCACCGCCTGCCCCGACTTCCGCAAGGGCGGCTGCAAGCGCGGGGACGCCTGCGAGTACGCGCACGGCGTCTTCGAGTGCTGGCTCCACCCGGCGCGCTACCGCACGCAGCCCTGCAAGGACGGCACTGCCTGCCGCCGCCGCGTCTGCTTCTTCGCCCACACCCCGGACCAGCTCCGCGCCATGCCGTCCCAGCACTCCAGCCCCAGGAGCACGCCCCTCTCGCCGCTCGCCGAGTCCTACGACGGCTCGCCGCTCCGCCGCCAGGCGTTCGAGAGCTACCTCAGCAAGAGCATCATGTCATCCTCGCCCACCAGCACCCTGCTCTCCTCGCCGCCCAAGTCGCCCCCGTCCGAGTCGCCGCCATTGTCTCCCGACGGGGCCGCCTCCTTCCGCCGCGGCTCTTGGCCCGGCGTCGGGTCGCCCGTCAATGACGTCCTCGCTTCGCTCCGCCAGCTGCGCCTCGCCAAGGCGCAGGCGTCCCCGTCCGGCGGCTGGTCCGGCTACCCCACCTCCCCTGCCGCCTACGGCTCGCCCAAGGGCGCCGGCCTCTACAGCCTCCCCACCACCCCCATGGGCACTCAGACCAGCGCCTCCAGCTTCATGGCCAACCTGGAGCCACTGAACCTCCGCTTCATCGACGACGAGGAGCCGGTCCAGAGGGTGGAGTCCGGGAGGGCGCTCCGGGAGAAAGTGTTCGAGCGGCTGAGCCGAGACGGTGCCGCGCCCCGCAGCTGCGAGGTCGTCGGCGCCGGAGCAGGCGGCCCCGACGTCGGCTGGGTCTCCGACCTGATCAACTGAGGCAAGCCGCCGTTCTTGCAAGTTCATTTTGCGACGAGGCGCTCAACAAGATTCCACGGCGGAGGTGGCGGTAAGAAGAGAAGAAAAATGGCCCCCCAAAAAAATACCCCCGAGTTTCTTTTGCTACTATTTCCAGTTGCTGCAAATTCCTGTACATAGCTGCTATCTATCTCCCATGTGAATATTCCCGGTTGGTTGGCGGAAGGGAGGCAAGATGAAGATGAAGATGGATGGATGGGTGGATTTGTTTTGGGGTTCTTGAGGAAGTGTAGGAATTTACCCAAAAAAATGTTACCAAAAAAAGGAGGGAAGAGATGGATTGGAACTTGGAAGGCGGCGGTGGTCCGTCCTCTCTGTGGATAGGTGCTGAAGCATGGATGGATGGATGGATGGATGGTGAAGATGAGGTTGGAAGGTGGACTTGATTCCTGTGATTACCGGTGCTGATGTTTGTTTATCGTCGTCTGAAGACCGATTTCAACCGCCCTCTAGTTGATTTCACATTTTGTTAATTATTAATGTAATCTCCTTCGTAAGGATGATGATCCCCCACAGCATATTTTGTACCTTAGCTGCTTAGCAGCCTTTAATCCCTGTTCATCCAATGGCGATGAACGAACTCCCCAATGTATTTGTGTAATCCTTCTATTATCAAGTAAATGATGTTTATCTATACCTATCTATCAGTAAAGTAAATATTCCCGGTTACTCTTTTACCCCTTTTTCTTGTGTTGCACGTCTTGCTACATCTATCTATCTCTTCTTTCCAGCAAGTAAAAGTGGGAATGAAATGTAATGGTTGAGTGTGATTGTTCTTGGCGCTTGCGGTGACGTGGTGGTGACCGGCGCGCGTGTCCGGCGACGGTTGAGGCGGCATGGTCGACAATGGTCGCTGCGGAGCTCGGATGGCTGTGAGCAGTATGGGGGCGATGTGGGCGTGGAACCCCCCATGAGAGAGACCGGCGGGCGGGCGAGCGCGACGGCACCGGAGTGGCCACCTGGTCGTTTTCCCCTCGGGTGCGCTGGCCCTGCCGGGAGGGGATTGGTACAGCCGGCGGCGTGCGCGTCGTCCCTGTCGCCGTCGCACATGCCAGCCAAAGATCTTCCTTTTCTCGGGGTCGATCGGGCATCGTAGTACATGGCGGACTTTCTTTGGTAGTGCTCCGCTTCCTTTTCTCGGTTGTACTCCGCTCGGAGTGGTACGTTTCTGTTTCGCCTTATTTGGTTGCTCTTGCGTCACGTCACGTATAGTTATGGTGTCGTAGATTCGAGAAAATTACATCTACAGAGTAACTGAACTGAGTAACTGAACTTGACTCTAGGGTTCACTTTGGTCACTGTATTCACGAAATCGCAAGTTACGGTCACCGGGCCGGTTCAACGGTCACCGGGCTCGCTGAACCGGGTCATTATACGGTAACTCATACCGTTTCGACTGAGTTACCGTTTCGACTCGTATCAGCCTGATTTGACCAGAAAATCGCTTTGACTCGCCAGCTGGACATGACACGTCGACAGAAATTAAAGAAGCGAGCAGCGACCGTGCTATTTTGCATTTCCCCCCTGTTCTGTCGAGACGCTTCACCTTTTCATCGACGCCTACGAGGCAGAGGAGAAGAGAAAGGAAAGGGGAGGCAATTGCGGTGCTGATCGGCTAGGGTTTCGTCGCCACCGGCGGAGGCATCCACCGACGGAGCGACCACGGCCAGAGGGTTCGTCGACGACTTGAACCATGGCGCCTCGTCGCCGAGCAGGAGACCCACCACCCGTGTTTGGTAAGCCCCTGTTTCCTCCCTGAACCTCTGTAAAACCCTCCTTTTCTCTCTGAACCTAATCGATTGGAGGCCGATTAGGTGGTTTCACGCTCTTATTTGCCTTGAGATTTTGACATTACTACTAGGGTTTTCATTGTGCTATGGATTTGAGGCAGTTAATCTAGGGTTTTATGTAAATCTGCAGACGACATTGACTACTTATCAAACTTCAGTCTTTGCATCAATTTTGGTGGTTACTTCCTTGGAGTTGGTAAAAATCGTGCATATGTCAATGGAGAAAACATGTGGTATGATTATGTGGAGGGGGATACACTTACTGTGGAGAAGTTAGAAGATCTGGTAGAAGAATTGGGCTATGAAGTGAAGGGAAGATTGCAAATGTATTACTGCATGCCTGGTAAACCAATGACTGAAGGTGGTCTTGTGAAAATAAACTGCAATGACAACTGTCTTAACATGAGGGCACATGTAACATTTGGGCACAAGTTTTTGCAAATGTATCTTGATCATGATGATAGCTTCAGGCAGTTTGACTGGGACGATGTGATAGAGTTTCCCGTGGCAGACCTGCCTACTGTTGTTAGTCCTATCAAACCAATTCAGACCATTAAGGAGGAAGCACTAGAGAAGCATAACCAGAAGATTCAACAGGATTTATTGGACAGGAAAATTAAGGAGGAAGCAGTGCAAAATATGAAGTGTAAGTTTGTCACTCATGTCACCATTGCAGATGATGCAGAAGAAGAAGCTGCAGGTCAAGCTGCAAAAGAAGCACTTGCAGAGCAAGCAACAGAAGAAGCAGTTGCAGAGCAAGCAGTAGGGCAGAATTATGCACCAGAAGTTGCAGAGCAAGCAACAGAAGAAGTAGATGCACAACAAGTAGCAGAAGAAGCAATTGCAGATGAGGAGGAAGATGTGGAGCAGGTTGAAGAGGATGGCTCTGTTGCATATGACAGTGAAGGGGAAGTTTCTGATGCTGAAGTAAATGGGAGTGAACAAGGATCAGATTATGCTGATGAGATTGTAGATAGTGATTATGATGTCAGTGATTTAGATGATGATCTTAAAGAGGACACAGTGGAGGAGCCTACTGATGTTCATATTAGAGCAAACCCAGACCCTGTACAAGGATCAGATGAAGAAGACCTTGAGCTCCCATACTCTGATGATGAAGCAGGTGCAAAGTACAAATTTAAAAGCTTTAGGAAGGAAGATTTGCATGATCCACAATTCAAAATTGGACAAGTTTTCCAGTCACCAGAAATGTTCAGAAAAGCAGTGAGAGAATATGCTTGCAAAAACAGATTTGACATCAAATTGCCAGTGAATGACAGGAAAAGAATTTCAGCAAAAGGTCAGAACCACTGCCCCTGGAACATTTGGTGTAGTTATGATAGCAGAAAAAACTGCATGGTCATCAAGAGTTACAATGATGAACACAAATGTTCTAAGAAGTGGAAAGTAAAGGCATTTACTGCTAGATATCTTGCAGAAAAGTACTTGGAGTACTTCAGGGCAGATCAAGGAATGAACTTGAGAAATTTTGGGAGGTTAGTGCAAAAGGACTAGAATATGGCAGCTTCTTGTAGTAAACTAAGCAGAGCAAGGAGATATGCATTGAAGATAATCCATGGAGATGAGGAGGCACAGTACAACATGCTTTGGGATTATGCAAATGAAGTTAGAAGATCCAATCCTGGCAGCACATTTTTCATTCAATTGGACAATGAATCAAGGTTCAACAGATGCTACTTCAGTTTTGATGCATGTAAAAGAGGATTCCTTGCAGGGTGTAGGCCCATACTTTGTTTTGATGGGTGTCATTTGAAAACTAAGTATGGAGGTGTGCTTCTTTCTGCAATTGGCATGGATCCTAATGATTGTATCTATCCTGTGGCACACTGCATTGTAGATGTTGAAGATACTAACGCTTGGAGCTGGTTTATGAGAACACTGAAACATGATCTTGGGATTCAGAACACCTCAGCATGGACTGTCATGTCTGATAAGCAAAAGGTAAAGATATGTACATAGTTACTTACTTACATAGTGTCATGTCTGATACTCACTTACTTACTGACTGAATTACAAAACTTGCAGGGCCTAATAAATGCTGTAGAGCAGCATTTTCATGACTCAGAACATAGATTCTGTGTCAGGCACCTTTGGCAGAATTTCAGAGAGAAATTCAGAGATGTTCTGAAAAACCAGCTCTGGAAGATAGCTAGGTGCACCACAACTGATCAGTATGAAGAATATATGGAAGAGATGAGACTTCTTGATAGTGAGGCTCATGCTTGGCTTGCAGAGAAGAGGCCTAACACTTGGGTTAGGGCATTCCAGACTGATTTGCCCAAATGTGATATTTTACTAAACAACAATTGTGAGGTTTTTAATAAGTAAGTGGTACTTTCATATGTGCATTTACTTGCTATGTGTTCATGTAATTGCTATGTGTTCTCTCTACATACTATATTAAGTATTGTTATGTTTTCAAATACTTGTTGATATATTTTGGAGGCTAGAGACTTGCCAATCATCAGCATGATTGATAGAATCAAGTCACAACTTTCAAGCAGCAAGAGGCTAAAAAATTTAATGGTCCAATCTGCCCAAAGATCAAGAAAAGGCTTCTGAAGCACATAGAATGGTCTAATAGTTGTTACCCTACTAATGCTGGAGAGGGAATCTTCCAAGTTTCTTCACATGGTAGGAACTACATTGTGGAGTTGCAGTTCAAGGCATGCACATGCAGAAGGTGGCAGTTATCTGGCATTCCCTGCCCCCACTCCATAGCTTGCTATAGAGATGAACTAATTGATCCTGAGGAAATGGTGCACAAGTGTTATGCTCTTTGCAATTTCTCCAAAGCATATGCTCACATTATTATGCCTTGCAAAGACAAGAGGGAGTGGCAGAAAATGGGTGGATGTGTAATTAAGCCTCCTTTGTATGAGAAGAAACTACGGAGAAAGGCCAAGAATAGGAGAATGCAACCAGAGGAGGTAATAGCAAAGAAAGGAGGAAAAAAGATTACAAGACATGGCACAATTATTCATTGCAGCCATTGCAACAATCCTGGACATAATAAGAAAGGATGCTCTGCCTTCAAGCAAGGCCTACCTGCAGCAAAACCTATGCAGAAGCAAATGAGGAAGAGGCCAAGAGCAACATTTGAGGAAGAAGAACATGAACCTACTCTGTCACAGGTAACATTTTCAAATATTTCAGTGCTCGATACATCCATTTTACCTTGTGGCTAATATTTCAGTGCTCGATACATCCATTTTACCTTGTTGCAAATGTGTAGGCTACAACACAAGAACAAGCACCTGGACCATCAATGACACAGGCAAGTGAGGAGCCTGTTGTCACACAGGAACATGACATGCCTCCAATTGGAGCTCTTCATCCACATTCAATGATGGAAATCATGAGAAATGAGGTATTGAACATAGGAATTGGAGCTCTTCATCCACATTCATGCTTGTTAAAAATAGGATCTTGCTGTGAAATATTTCTCATGTTTCACTACTGTTACAGGCTCCTATACAAAGGAAAAGAAAGATGCCAGGACAATTACCTGAAAGCTCTTTCCTCAAAGAAGCTAGAGATGCAATGTCATCTGTAGGCAGTAGCACTGCAACAAGATTAGGAAATCTTGCAGCTAGAGTTGAAGTGATGAGGAAGGCCAAGCAGCAAGCCAATGAAATATTGCATGAAAAGAGGTGTGCTGAAATCCTAGCACAAAGGGAAGCTGCTGCTTTGCAAAAAGCAGGTGAATCCCTTGCCAAGAAACAAGGTGAAAAGGCCAAAAAAGCTCAAGAAAAAGAAGCTTTGAAAGCAGAGGCAAGAAAAAAAAGAGAGGAAGAACTTGAGGCCAAGAAGCTTGCAACAGCAGCTAAAAAACAAGAATTTCTGGAGGCAAAGAAGAGGGCTGCAGAAGAGAAGAAAGCAGCAGCAGAAGCAAAGAGAATTGCTGCACTGCAGAAGAAAGCAGCTGCTGCAGCAAATAAGCACAAGAAAGTTAACATGTTCGATGAATTCAGGTCCTGAATGACCATTGAATGTAATGGATCAAGTACTTTCCAATTTTTAGATGTTAAGACATGCTAAACTGTGAACCTTTCAGTACTGTATGCTTTTGAACTACTTATGTGTGTTATCAACGAGCTATGAATGTTCAGTTCAGTACTTATGTTCTTTCTTGTCAGTGTTCAACAGTCAAATGCATGTTATCAAATGCAAAATGTAAGATCAGTTCATGCCATATAATAGCATTTTCCACTTCTCTAATTTGCAACAACAAAATTATCTCCACGAATATTACTGGCACAAAGGTTTGTATTACCATTCACATCAAACAATACAAAAGTCTACTTCTCACTTACTGCAACAATTGCCAACATTGACAGCACTCACATCCTAACTAGAATTAACACTAACACAAAGAGAATTGTAAATAGCAGTACAACAACTATCTTCATTACAGCAACCAAGTCTGCAACATCTCCTGGAAGTGATTTTAGCAGCAGCAGCATCTTCATCATATCTTCAGGATCCACTTCTGTCGTATTCTTCTTTTTCTTCATCTCTACTATTTTACTATCCACAGATTCACCTCTTAGATGTCCATGTTTCTTCAAATAATCAATATAACTAGCTTCCCAGTGCCAAAAGTTGCAAGATTGCTTCCCTACCTATTTGACAAAATAAAGAACATATCTCAAAATCAAATCAAGAACCAATCTGGAAATAAATTGAAAAGCGAAGCAGAGTTAACAACAACATCCACTCAATGTTCTTGTACTAACCTTATGATTCATACACTTGTACAAGATCCACCCAGGATGCTTTTCAGTTGTGGACTCAAACTGCCTAATCTGGCGAATCTTGCAATCAGGGCATTGGATCAAAGGGAGCCAACCCGCACCGGCCCCCGATGAGCTACCCGCGCCGGACATGGCGGCCGAAACCAATTTGTCGCCGCAATTTGACGAGAGGTAAGAGGAGTAGAGGATGCAGCCGTTGGATTCGAGCGAGAAGGGAGGAGATGAGCGAGAAGGGAGCAGAGGATGCAGGCGGATGAGGGGAACGAGAGGGGAATCGGCTGAGAAGAAACCCTCGACGTGTCCTGTACAGCTGGCAAATCGAAGTGTTTTTTTCGTCAATTTTGTCCACGTGCACGTCATACGAGTCGAAACGGTATGGGTTACCGTATAATGACCCGGTTCAGCGAGCCCGGTGACCGTAACTTGCGATTTCGTGAATACAGTGACCCAAGTGAACCCTAGAGTCAAGTTCAGTTACTGTAGATGTAATTTTCTCCGTAGATTCAATCGGTAGTTCTTGCGCGACCGAGCTTGATCCGGACCTCTTCTCGCGTCGCTCCTTGCCGGACATGTGTTCGTCTCCGACGACGACGTAGCGGAGTCGGAGTGATCGAGCGACTGGACCGGGGCCGGAGGAATGTCGCGCCACCACCCCAAATCTCGGAGATCTAGCGCCATCAGAGGGGAGGAGGTGGAATGATGGGGTGGTGGCGTGTCCGGAGCCGGAGAGCGACGTGATGGGCGCGGCGACTCTTCCTCACTCGCCCCGCGCCGCGCGGCACTCGATCGATCGGATTGGTTCGGCTTGGCCTGGCCTGGCCTGGCATGGAGCAGCAGTACTGGAGTGGGGCCTCGCGGCCCGCGGCGTGGTGCGGGCGTCCTTGGCGACTTTTGCATCGTGTGGTCGAGGAAGCCCCGAGGCCTGTCCGGTTCTACGAGACAGCGGCCAGAGGCAGAGCCTTCTTGTATCTTCTTTTCCTTCCGCCCCCTCTGTTCCTTCTCCAGCTTTCATTCCTCGGTTTCGAGCTCCTTCTTTTTCTCCAAAAATCGTTCCGTCGCGCTCACGCACCAGCCTCGCTCAGTACGACTGCAAACATCGTAGTAGTAGTAGATGGCGACGATTCATAGCAGCAGCCTCTTGTACGATTGTGCTATCCCACTCTACACCATCTTCCGGAGCACCGGGGAGTACCATTCCATCCTTGTGAATAGAGCAAGGCCACGAGCAAGAGAAAACCTGAGGTGGAACTGAACTGAACGCGACCCTTCTTTTCAGTTCAGATGCCGAAGCCACGCCATCATCAAAACGCGCAGAGGGGAGGGGCCTACGGCGAGCGCCAACTCATAATTACCTGCACCCAAAGGCAAAGTCAAAGATAATTACCTGCAACGAAAGCCAAAGGCAAAGTAACAGTGGACGCAGCAGGCACAGCATTGGAGAAGTGATAGTCATTTGCAGGAGGAAAAGAGAGAGAGAAATGATGGTAGTGGTTCAGATGCAGACGCCTGCTCGATTGCTCTGCTCACCACGGGTTCTTTCCCTTTCCTCGCTCGCCACATTCACGGCGTTTGGTTGTGGCGTTGGTGCAGTCTCGTCTTTTCGCTCGCTGGGTTGAAATGCGTAGGCCCCCCTTCACCTACCACGATCAGTCGATTGCTTGCTGCTCCATTGAGGATCTCTTTGGTTCACTGTAGTGGTGAGGAACACTTGAATGGAAAAAACACATGATTGTTGTGCTGCATCCACCTGAATCCTGCATTATTGAATGGGTGTTTGGTAGTGCACATCAAAAGGACACACCCAATAGGTTGGAACAGAGGGGAATTTTTCTGTAAATTTACTAGTGTAAATGGATGTATCTAAATTTTTAGTTCTAGATACATCCATTTCTGCTACGAGTAATTTCGAACGGAGGGAGTATAATTTATTCTTCGTTGTTCTAGTTAAGAGTCTTCATTTTGTATTCATTGTAAAACCTGAATGGATGGGAAACTTTCTAGCTATTAGATTGGATTTTAATTATCTGATAGTAGAAATTTCAGGAAGGGAAACAAATACAGACACAAGTATATCGAAGAGTTAATTGCATAGATAAAAAATCTTAGACTTTCCAGTACATAAAGACAAGGTCCGACGAGTCACATTTATTACATTCATAGTCCAAAAGAACATTTCCATCATAACTAACGGCCTGTTCGGCTTTCCGCCAACCCCACGGACCTGTGGAGCGCGTATTTTCCAGCTCCACTATTTCAGCCTGCAGCTCCGCGAGCTGAGTCTGGAGCGGAGGGACTCCGAACGCTCCCTAAGTGCATTCTTGATGTTCTAGTCTTTGGTGTTAGTAATCCTCACACGTTGGGGCCACCTTCTTCTTGCTTGTGCCCTCATTGTCTCCCTTCTTCTTTGGATTGGAAAGTTTCTTCTCAGTAGTATCCTTGGGAGCAATTTTTGAAATGGTAGTGTTCAAGTTCGTAACTATTTTCCCAGCAATATGACGAGGATTAGAATTACAAGCCACAGAACAGACACTGATTTTGGAGGAAATTTGGATATGAAGATAATGGGTCCGCCTTGACATCAAGAAATAAAGTTGGGAGTGATTCTAAGAAAGTGCAATTTGGCAAAATGTAGGTGGGAGGGGAGTATACGATGTTCAATGGAATGACGTAGGGTCGAAGAGGAAGGTCGTCTTTGGCGAGCTCACCGGAGAGATAACCCTGGATGGGGAGGTGGGGAAGCACAAGAGTGGGGAGCAGTATGCGAGGTACGTAGGTGTCCTGCAGTAAAAGACCTCAAATCACTTGCAATGGGTCTAGGGCAGCTCTATTCGTCGTCTCGGAGGGGGCAAACGTTGATTACTCCCTTTAGACATAATCTCGGAAGCAATGGGCTGATTTGGAACAATAGAGAAAGGAGCCAAAATCATAATCTCCCAGTGGCCATTCTTGGACCGACAATTGGCAATAACATGGCCAAAACCATTTACAACCCCTTCATTTGATCCGATTTTGGTATCTGGGCCTCAAGTGACCATAATCCAAACACCGAACAAAGAAATCCCTACATGGGTCTAGGCCGAACCAAGAGAGGTAAGGTGAGGCTTGAGAGCATTCAGGGCAGAATTTTGAAAACCCTGAGATCTCGCCCGACCCAAGGTGATGTTGTTGGGAGTAGTTAAAGTTGACAAAACATAAGCTTGATGACCATCAAAGTGGTCAAAGACCGAATAATCCTGATTAACGCTAGAGCTTGCAACAATGGTTGATCACCGAACATTCTAGGAACTTGGACAACATCTGCATATTATCTATGATCTTTAGACCTTGAAATAACCTTCCTTCCTTGACCAAATTCATGTTGAAAACACTGATAATCACTCCTAGCGTCTCGATCATGAAATCCCTAGAGGTTGTGTAGTAGACATCACATCACTCCAGACGAAGTCATCAGTCTTCTTTAGCATCTGAAACAATGGGATAGCCTTCTCCCCAAGGCGACTGATAAACCGACTTAAGGCTGCAATCCGACCCACCAAACACTAGACATCGTTGATACACGCCGGTTTAGCCAGGGATGTGATAGCTGTAATCTTCTTCGGATTAGCTTCAATGCCCCTGTTAAACACCAGAAAACCCAAGAGCTTGCCTGTCGGTACACCAAAGACACATTTGGCTGGATTAAGCATCATCTATAAACCCGGAGGTTATCAAAAGTTTCCTTCAAGTCAACTATCAATGTTTCCTCCTTTCTGGACTTCACCACAATATCATCCACATATGCATGAACATTGCGCCCAATCTATTTATGCAGGCAATTCTGGACGCAGCGCTGATAAGTCGCCTGGGCACTCTTGAGCCCAAAAGGCATAGATACATAGCAGAAGGCGGGCCCGTGGATTCGCCTTCCCCTTTGCCTGCCGCTCCGGCGGCCGATGGCGAGGAGGGGAATCCTGGTGCACAAGCTCCGGTTAGTAGTTTAGGTTAGGTTTTTAGTCCTCGCAGGTGCGGCGCTCGGATGAATGGCGGTGCTTGTTCTTTGAGTTTTGTCTTTCGGGCTTTGATCCTCCTCGAGTTCGTCCATCTGGACATGGTCAAGGAGCTCCGGCGTAGATTCCTACCATCTTCTTCGGGTGGTGGGGTTAGGGTTTTTTGTCGTGTGGCGAGATTCTGTGTCAGTTATATCAGATCTATTCAAGGGTTCGACGACCCCGACGACGACTGCGATCTCCTTAGGGACACGTGCAAGAAGACTTCCCGGCTGTCATCGACAAGGTCAAGTCGGCTCCGATAAGGGAGCGGTGACAGTGGCGCGTCGGCGGCTTGTTCTGGTGGCGGTAGTGATTGTTTGCTGGTCTCGGTATCTTGATGTAATTTTTATTATGTTTGAGGTGCTTTCTACTTCCAGCGAATTTTGGTAATAGATCTGAATCATTTTCAAAAAAAAAGTCTATTCAGTTGCCGTTTCGATCACGAGAACCGTGCCACCAGCGAAAAACCCATGTAATTATCCCCCTCAAGGGAACGACAAGCCAAGAGGAAAGGACGAGGGATCAAAGATGAATTGGGTGGCTGCCGTGATCAGGGTGATCAACGGCAGGAAGCGGTGGCCGCTACGGTTGAAGTGGCCAGCGACGCTAGGCAGAGGAGGAGGCACTATTTCAACTCGTCTTTGCTCTCAACTATTAATGACAAAGTTCGCTCGTTGGAACATTGCTAGAGGTCACACTGCCGTGGTTCAGTGAACACAAAGATTACACAGAATGATTTATACATAGTTTGGTCTTGCCGATGGCCACCGTTCAGTCGCCTCTGGCCATGCGTATGGCGCCGCGTACGAGAGAGATGGATGCATCTTCTTGAAGATAACTCGGATCGTCTGTTTATCTGAAAATAATAATACTCAGATCATCTCTTAAAAGAAACCTGTTACATTAAACATATAAACTTGTTGAGAGCTTCCGGATTACACATCCTGAGAGTTGAGATCATCTGACTTGGCTTGAATGCAGGCCAGCGGGGATGCGATAAAGCCGCGTAAATTCTGGCGTGCGAAGAACGTGACCCAAGTCGGCACCGACGCGTAGTAGTACATATACTCCTACCCCCGATTGATTGCCGCGCTTGTGGCCACGATTTGGTTGCCGCTGGATGTGCGACAAACTGCAAGGACGGAGGAGCCTACCCCATCCCATGTACGGAGTACGCGCCAAGAAAAGATCTCGACGCCGCGCCACGCAAGCCCCCAGTTAAAGATCTCTCGAGCCGAGGTTATCCACACCCATCCATCCATCCACCACCCCACTTGCCGGTGAGGGGGTCGCCGTCACGTGAGACGGCGAGAGCAACGGCGGCGCTTTCCGCCGTGGCGCCACCACCCAGCGTACGGCACCTTGTTCGTTTCCCCGGCCCGGCCGGCCGGGAAAGCAAGCAGATCTCCCTCCCTCTGATTTCCCTACCTGATGAAGATATGGAGTTGTTTGGATTCCAACGAACTTCAAACCTTTCATGGCGATAATAATCAAGTGATTAATAGTGAAATCTTCCACCTCTTTTCATTGAACAGAACCTGTATTCTGCTGCATGCTACACACTCCCCAGCAACTGTAAGCAGAGTTGATGCCTTGGCAAAGTATCTGCTGCTCCGTGAGTCTTTGCTTTAAGTAACGAGCATAGCATCGCATCGGTCACGTGGGAGGGTGGTTCGGGCGGTACGTCTATCTACTTAACCATCATCGCCGGCCTTAATACAGTACGCTCCCCGGCCGATTCGAGCAAAGCGACAAAGCACGTACAATTTGACCAACTTGCCTTGCGGCTGCAGGCCTACCACCGCTCCGGAAAAGCAAAGCTCACGCGCTGGATCGAGGACGCCCTAAAAGATCTAGAAATGTCTTGGGTCGATGGAGCTGTGCTGCCACGGTACCGGCACCATGCCTTTACGTACCATGGCGCTTTGCTCGGCTTGTCGCGTTGCGTAGACGCGAGCCGTACGCGCACGCGGCCCGGCACAGTTGGTGTACCGGATAAGGCCTGGTCGAGCCAGTGAACATGGACAACAATGGCGATGGATGGAGCGTCGGGTGCCCGCACCCGTACTCCTGTAGATGGATAGGCTGGGCCATGGTCACGCACTCATGTGACATCGACTAGGACGGCGTCCGCAACCGGCGCGCGCAACGCTACAAAACTTTCTCTGTGTCACTGTGCCAGCCGTGGCATGGCGTCGTCGGGAGCGTCGTGTACGCGCCGTGCGGAGCCGCGGGAACAACGGCGAGATCATGACAAAACCGTGTACTACGTACCGGGAGCCGCTCGACGACCCATGCGATGGGATAAGATCGAGCTGCAGTTCATTGCGCTTTTGCAGGGATATGGTTTGACTTGGAGTAGCAATCCTGTCCTGTTCGGCCGAAGACGAGGTGGACACATCTCTTGGCAACTCCGCCAGGCCGCCTCGATCGGCCTCCAATGGGTTTTGGGCTCCAACTGGTCGAACCCTAATAAAAAATAATAATCGTAGAACACACGATTTGATCGACTCGTGACCAATGAGCCTGTACGTACGTACAGCAGCCGCACATTTCGCCTTCGCCGGTGGTTGGCATGAGTCCAGAGCAAGCCGGAGAAGATGGGTTTCTTGCTCCCTGAATCTCGACCGGCGTCCGTCAAATCGCACGAAATCTGGCTGCTGCAGAGATTGTATACCGCACTGCCCAAAAGATTTCGTGGTTGGCAGCTGGAGTACTCCTCTTGTGGTAGTGGAGTAGGCTGTGTGTGTCTGATGGGACAGACTGGAAAAGACACGCACCACAAATGCAGTAGTAGGAGAATACACAAATGCACGACGCCTCCAGACAAGACAGCGCCTACGATCATGACCAGCCCAGACAGTGCATAGGCTTGCGCACGCAAGGAGCAGGCGGTTGTATCCGGGGTTCTCAACTTCCCCGTCGTGGGTCTGTACGGTCTCCACTAGTTCATGCTCAAGGGTTTCCAGGGGTCTCAACTCAAGTAGGTACTTCATCTCCAAAAAGAAAAAGAAAAAACTCAAATAGGTATTTCGGTCAAAAGCCTCGTGACTGACCAGTGGCCTTGTTTCCTTTTTAATCTTTGTGAGCTATGACCAATGGCGCTGCTAAAATTACGCAACTAATGTATCCGTACTATATAGTATACTAAAAATTTGAAGTATTCGCCACAAATCGAACGCCAGACTTTTTTTAGCATGGTAAACGAACATTTTTCATGATAAATTATAATATCATGACTTGTGAGAATGTCAATTCTCTTTAGTAAATAAATTATGGCAAATCCTTGCCATGTTCAGTTTTTTCCTTGAATTTGCCTTGCTTGCTAAAAGAATTTGTCATCCTCACGACAATATAATTTGCCATAGAAAGCGTTCAATTTGCTATGGTAAAATAAAAAACTGACGTTAGAGTTGTAACATTTGCGTAATTTTAAATAGCGGTTTTTGAAAGGCGTTTTTAAAAGGTAGTTCTCCGTAAAAAAAATATAAGAGCGTTTAGATCACCGTACTACCTTCAAATAGTGTTTGTTGATGTATTCTTATCTTGTGGTAGAAAAGCACCAAAATTCGATATTGTCAACCGTTGGATCAACTTCTTGGCCGTACCGGATTATGTAAACGTCCAAAGCAAGTTCTAAACCTCAAGCTTTGTCACGCTTGCAAGAGTAGAATAGCACACTCACCGTGCATTCTCGCCTCCTACTGCCTTAGGGCATCTTAAACGGCGACTCATAAATTTCCTCCTGCATTCGTCGGTGGATAGGAATGACCAGTCCGCAGATATGGATGTGGGAGGCTGCCATCCAACGCTGTCCGCATACAGTTTAAAAATAACTGAAATCAGCAGGACGAAATTCGTGCAAACTAAACAGAGTGGATTTCATTGAAACTAAGATAATTTGTACATATAGTCCGGTGAACTAAAAACCTATAAAATAAAACGCTAAACTACTCTATACTTGACGGTGACCTTGTAAGTCATGTCGGACTGGCCGACGGCTCCTCCTCCATCATCGTCGCTCAATCCGGCGTTGGAGTCGGGTTTCGGGCGGCGAAAGGTGGAGCCGTGACGACAGGGCTTCCCGGCAGCCGCCTGACGCTCGCGGATGATCCTCTCCGCTTCCTCCTGCGCCTGCGGCTGGGGGGGAGGGGGGGAGGACGGCGGTCCTTTGAGGAGGCAACATTGCCGGCGGCGATCTCGCTGAGAGACCATTTCTCACCGTACTTGGTCATCTCCCCGTCGAGGCGGCGAAGACGACGCTTGGCCGTCTCCCACGTCGTCAAGGAGCGGTACAAGGCCCATACATACGCCAGTTCCGTGTCCGCCATGATATGTGGCGGCGGGATGTCGGAGTCCGCGAATTTGGACCGGCGCGTCGCGTTGCGCCTGTCCCACCGACGCTGCTCCCTATCGGTGTACTCCTGCGCCATCATGGCGCTCCGCAACGACGAACATTTGCCGCCGCCCCCGCCACTGCCGAGGTAGTGGAGAATGTGATCGCGCGCCTTCGTCGCAATCGCATTGGATAGGGGCGGCGGCGCGCGACGCTCCTCCTTGACGTGTCGGGCCAGTGGAGAGAGCCGCTCCTCCTTAACGCGCAGGGACCGCGGCAAGAGACGCTCTTCCTTCACGTGGCGTCCAATTTGGACGCCAGGATTGCACGACGGAGAGCGTCGAGGGGATGCCGGCTCCGGCTTCACGGGAAGGAGCGCCCCCGGTGGTGGAGCTTGGTCGTTCAGGTGGAGCACGGAGCGACAGAGCATCAACTCCATCTACTCCTCGTACTCCGCATCAGTGTCGGCGTACACCTGACCCACCACCGCCGACGCGGACTGCTGCTCCTGCTGCGATGGCTGGTCCTCCTTGTCACCGAGGAGATGACAATCTCCGTCTTCATCGAGGAGCCGCTTGCCGATGAGGATGACGACCCCGGAGTTCGAGGGTGGCGGCGCCATGATCCGCCGGAGCGTGTCCTGGAACCGCCGCCTGCCAGCGCCAAGGCCCACGAATTTCCCATCACCGGAGTTGTGGAGGGAGATGGGCGGGGAGAGGGGAGGAAGAAGAGGAAGAGAAGATAGATTGCAATGTGGACGACACATGAGCATGGCTTTTATAGCCGCGGCAAGGCCCTGCGAAGGGTCAGTCAGCCGCTGCAATGCGGCGCAGCGGCCGTAGTTGGTTACTCGGGAAGTTACATCTGCATTGAAGCGACGGCTCCCGAGAGGCCATGTCGGTCTACGCTGCCCTCCCTCTGGTCACATCGCAGCATCAATGCTGTCCGCAGCGTGCTCTGAGCCGGCATGAATGCAGCACGGTAAGCGGCGTGTGCATTGGAAGGAGAGCGCGGGAGGGGCGGGTGGGGGTTTGGGTGGGCCAGGGCAGTCATAAGCAGGCGTGGGTGTTGCCCGGACGCCCACAAAGCCCCCCCACGTTTGTCTCCTGTTTGCGGGAGAAAATACGCCCGGGCCACGCCGCGAACCTATACATGACCACATTGGATGGTGTCGGTGTCAAAACCGGCGGATCTCGGGTAGGGGGTCCCGAACTGTGCGTCTAAGGCGGATGGTAACATAAGGCAGGGGACATGATGTTTACCCAGGTTCAGGCCCTCTCGATGGAGGTAATACCCTACGTCCTGCTTGATTGATCTTGATGATATGAATATTACAGGAGTTGATCTACCACGAGATCGTAGAGGCTAAACCCTAGAAGCTAGCCTATGATATGATTGTATGTTGTCCTACAGACTAAACCCTCTGGTTTATATAGACACCGGAGGGGGATAGGGTTACACAGAGTCGGTTACAAGGGAGGAGATCTACATATCCGTATTGCCAAGCTTGCCTTCCACGCCAAGGAAAGTCCCATCCGGACACGGGACAAAGTCTTCAATCTTGTATCTTCATAGTCCAACAATCCGGCCAAAGGATATAGTCCGACTGTCCGGAGACCCCCTAATCCAGGACTCCCTCAGTAGCCCCTGAACCAGACTTCAACGACGATGAGTCCGGCGCGCAGATTTGTCTTCGGCATTGCAAGGCGGGTTCCTCTTCCGAATACTCCATAGAAGATTTTGAACACAAGAATAGTGTCCTGCTCTGCAAAATAAGTTCCACATACCACCGTAGAGAGAATAATATTTCCACAAATCTAATCTGCTGACACGTTTAGCAACATGACATCATGCCATGGCCCGGTCTTTATTTGAACCGTTTTTCTCAACAAGCACTACACATATCGCGAGGCGGTTTTCTTGACACGTCTTATCAAAGCAGAGATCGTGTCCCCCTTATTACGGGATTCTCATTAATAGGGACGTGGGTAACCTAATCGTGCCCATTGGTATGACTCCTCTGATTTCAGGCAAGTCCCAAACGGCCACGAGGAGGACGCTTGATATTCACCCTCTTTATAAAGAGGCCAAGGCCTGTCCTTTTTTCCCTCTCGTACTCAATCGAATCCTTCCCCCGCCTCAAGTTTCAACATCCAAGGCTCAGGTCACGCGCTTCGGACCTTCAACCATGTCCGGATCCAACCTTCAAGGTCGGTGGATGCCTTCCTCTGTCACAGAGGAAGACATCAAGAATCTGAGAGAGGCCATGTATTTGACCCTCGAAATCTTACACAGGCTGCCTGCTCGAGGGCAGGTCATTCCCACTCCCGAACCCGGTGAGAGCGTTGTATTCATCTCTCACTTCCTCCTAGGGCTAGGCCTCGCTCTAGATCCCTTTGTTAGGGGGCTCATGTTCTATTATGGGCTGGATTTCCATGACCTGGCCCCAGATTCCCTCCTTCACATTGAAGGAAATATGCCCTAGAGGCAATAATAAAGTTATTATTTATTTCCTTATTTCATGATAAATGTTTACTATTCATGCTAGAACTGTATTAACCGGAAACATAATACATGTGTGAATACATAGACAAACAAAGTGTCACTAGTATGCCTTTACTTGACTAGCTCGTTAATCGAAGATGGTTATGTTTCCTAACCATAGACATGTGTTGTCATTTGATTAATGGGATCACATCATTAGGAGAATGATGTGATTGACATGACCCATTCCATTAGCTTAGCACCCGATCTTTTAGTATGTTGCTATTGCTTTCTTCATAACTTACACATGTTCCTATGAGTATGAGATTATGCAACTCCCGTTTACCGGAGGAACACTATGTGTGCTACCAAACGTCACAACGTAACTGGGTGATTATAAAGGAGCTCTACAGGTGTCTCCAAAGGTGAATGTTGGGTTGGCGTATTTCGAGATTAGGATTTGTCACTCCGATTGTCGGAGAAGTATCTCTGGGCCCTCTCGGTAATGCACATCACATAAGCCTTGCAAGCATTACAACTAATGAGTTAGTTGCGAGATAATGTATTATGAAACGAGTAAAGAGACTTTCCAGTAATGAGATTGAACTAGGTATTGAGATACCGATGATCGAATCTCGGGCAAGTAACATACCGATGACAAAGGGAACAACGTATGTTGTTATGCGGTCTGACTGATAAAGATCTTCGTAGAATATGTGGGAGCCAATATGAGCATCCAGGTTCCGCTATTGGTTATTGACCGGAGACGTGTCTCGGTCATGTCTACATTGTTCTCGAACCCGTAGGGTCCGCACGCTTAAGGTTTCGATGACAATTATATTATGAGTTTATGAGTTTTGATGTACCGAAGGAGTTCGGAGTCCCGGATGAGATCGGGGAAATGACGAGGAGTCTCGAAATGGTCGAGACGTAAAGATCGATATATTGGACGACTATATTCGGACATCGGAAAGGTTCCGAGTGATTCGAGTATTTTCGGAGGTATCGGGGAGTTACGGGAATACGAGGAAGAAGCAATGGGCCTTAATGGGCCATAGCGGAAAGGACAAGGAGGTGGCACGCGCCCCTCCCAAGCCCAGTCCGAATTGGACAAGGGGTTTGGGGCGCGGCCCCTCTCTCCCTTCCTTCCCCTCTTCCCCCCTTTCCCCCCTTCTCCTAGTTGGACTAGGAAAGGAGGAAACCTACTCCAACTAGGAGTAGGAATCCTACTCCCTGGTGTGCCCCTCCTAGGGCCGGCCTCCTCCCCCTTGCTCCTTTATATACGGGTGCAGGGGGCACCTACAGACACACAAGTTGATCCACGTGATCATATTCTTAGCCATGTGCGGTGCCCCCTTCCACCATAATCCTCGATAATATTGTAGCGGTGCTTAGGCGAAGCCCTGCGACGGTAGAACATCAAGATCGTCACCACGCCGTCGTGCTGACAGAACTCTTCCCTGACACTTTGCTGGAGCGGAGTCCGGGGATCGTCATCGAGCTGAACGTGTGCTACAACTCGGAGGTGCCGTAGTTTCGGTGCTTGATCGGTCGGGCCGTGAAGACGTACGACTACATCAACCGCGTTGTGCTAACGCTTCCGCTGTCGGTCTACAAGGGTACGTTGATCACACTCTCCCCTCTCGTTGCTATGCATCACCATGATCTTGCGTGTGCGTAGGAATTTTTTTGAAATTACTACCTTCCCAATAGTGGCATCCGAGCCTAGGTTTTATGTGTTGATGTTATATGCACGAGTAGAACACAAGTGAGTTCTGGGCGATATAAGTCATACTGCTTACCAGCATGTCATACTTTGGTTCGGCGGTATTGTTGGACGAAGCGGCCCGGACCGACATTACGCATACGCTTACGCGAGACCAGTTCTCCCGACGTGCTTTGCACAAAGGTGGCTAGCGGGTGTCAGTTTCTCCAACTTTAGTTGAACCGAGTGTGGCTACGCCCGGTCCTTGCGAAGGTTAAAACAACACCAACTTGACAAACTATCGTTGTGGTTTTGATGCGTAGGTAAGATTGGTTCTTGCTTAAGCCCGTAGCAGCCATGTAAAACTTGTAACAACAAAGTAGAGGACGTCTAACTTGTTTTTGCAGGGCATGTTGTGATGTGATATGGTCAAAACATGATGCTAAATTTTATTGTATGAGATGATCATGTTTTGTAACCAAGTTATCGGCAACTGGCAGGAGCCATATGGTTGTCGCTTTATTGTATGCGATGCAATTGCGCTGTAATGCTTTACTTTATCACTAAGCGGTAGCGATAGTCATGCAAGCATAAGATTAGCGAGACGACAACGATGCTACGATGGTGATCAAGGTGTCGCGCCGGTGACGATGGTGATCACGACGGTGCTTCAAAGATGAAGATCATAAGCACAAGATGATGATGGCCATATCATATCACTTATATTGATTGCATGTGATGTTTATCTTTTATGCATCTTATCTTGCTTTGATTGACGGTAGCATTTTAAGATGATCTCTCACTAATTATCAAGAAGTGTTCTCCCTGAGTATGCACCATTGCGAAAGTTCTTCGTGCTGAGACACCACGTGATGATCAGGTGTGATAGGCTCTACGTTCAAATACAACGGGTGCAAAACAGTTGCACACGCGGAATACTCAGGTTATACTTGACGAGCCAAGCATATACAGATATGGCCTCAGAACACGGAGACTGAAAGGTCGAGCGTGAATCATATAGTAGATATGATCAACATAGTGATGTTCACCATTGAAACTACTCCATCCCACGTGATGATCAGACATGGTTTAGTTGATTTGGATCACGTGATCACTTAGAAGATTAAAGGGATGTCTTTTTAAGTGGGAGTTCTTAAGTAATATGATTAATTGAACTTTAAATTTATCATGAACTTAGTCCTGGTAGTATTTTGCAAATTATGTTGTAGATCAATAGCTCGCGTTGTTGCTTCCCTGTGTTTATTTTGATATGTTCCTAGAGAAAATTGTGTTGAAAAATGTTAGTAGCAATGATGCGGATTGGATCCGTGATCTGAGGTTTATCCTCATTGCTGCACAGAAGAATTATGTCCTTGATGCACCGCTAGGTGACAGACTTATTGCAGGAGCAGATGCAGACGTTATGAACGTTTGGCTAGCTCAATATGATGACTACTTGATAGTTTAGTGCACCATGCTTAACGGCTTAGAATCGGGACTTCAGACACGTTTTGAACGTCATGGAACATATGAGATGTTCCAGGAGTTGAAGTTAATATTTCAAGCAAATACCCGAGTTGAGAGAGATGAAGTTTCCAACAAGTTCTATAGCTAAAACATGGAGGAGAATCGCTCAACTAGTGAGCATGTGCTCAGATTGTCTGGTTACTACAATTGCTTGAATCAAGTGGGAGTTAATCTTCCAGATAAAATGGTGATTAACAGAATTCTCTAGTCACCATCACCAAGTTAGTAGAACTTCGTGATGAACTATGATATGCAAGGGATAACGGAAACGATTCCCAAGCTCTTCGTAATGCTGAAATTGACGAAGGTAGAAATCGAGAAAAACATCAAGTGTTGATGGTAGACAAGACCACTAGTTTCAAGAAAAGGGCAGAGGGAAGAAGGGGAACTTCAAGAAGAACAACAAGCAAGTTGCTGCTCAAGTGAAGAAGCCCAAGTCTGGTCCTAAGCCTGAGACTAAGTGCTTCTACTGCAAAGGGACTGGTCACTGGAAGCGGAACTACCCCAAGTGATTGGCGGATAAGAAGGATGGCAAAGTGAACATAAGTATATTTGATATACATGTTATTGATGTGTACTTTACTAGTGTTTATAGCAGCCCCTCAGTATTTGATACTAGTTCAGTTGCTAAGATTAGTAACTCGAAACGGGAGTTGCAGAATAAACAGAGACTAGTTAAGGGTGAAGTGACGATGTGTATTGGAAGTGGTTCCAAGATTGATATGATCATCATCGCACACTCCCTATAATTCCGGGATTAGTGTTGAACCTAAATAAGTGTTATTTGGTGTTTGCGTTGAGCATGAATTTGATTTGATCATGTTTATTTTAATACGGTTATTCATTTAAGTAAGAGAATAAATTGTTGTTCTGTTTACATGAATAAAACCTTATATGGTTACACACCCAATGAAAATAGTTCGTTGGATCTCGATCGTAGTGATACACATAATCATAATATTGAAACCAAAAGATGCAAAGTTAATAATGATACTGCAACTTATTTGTGGCACTGCCGTTTAGGTTATATTGGTGTAAAGCGCATGAAGAAACTCCATGCTGATGGGCTTTTGCAATCACTTGATTATGAATCAGTTGATGCTTGCGAACCATGCCTCATGGGCAAGATGACTAAGACTCTGTTCTTCGGAACAATGGAGCGAGCAACAGATTTGTTGGAAATCATACATACTGATGTATGTGGTCCGATGAATATTGAGGCTCGCGACAAGTATCGTTATTTTCTCACCTTCACAGATGACTTAAGCAGATATAGGTATATCTACTTAATGAAACATAAGTCTGAAACGTTTGAAAAGTTCAAAGAATTTCAGAGTGAAGTTGAAAATCATCATAACAAGAAAATAAAATTCCTACGATCTGATCGTGGAGGAGAATATTTGAGTTACGAGTTTGGTGTACATTTGAAACAATGTGGAATAGTTTCGCAACTCACGCCACCCGGAACACCACAGCATAATGGTGTGTCCGAACATCGTAATCGTACTTTACTAGATATGGTGCAATCTATGATGTCTCTTACCGATCTACCACTATCGTTTTGGGGTTATGCATTAGAGACAGCTGCATTCACGTTAAATAGGGCACCATCTAAATCCGTTGAAACGACACCGTATGAACTATGGTTTGGCAAGAAACCTAAGCTGTCGTTTCTTAAAGTTTGAGGTTGCAATGCTTATGTGAAAAAGTTTCAACCTGATAAGCTCAAACCCAAATCGGAGAAGTGCGTCTTCATAGGATACCCAAAAGAAAAATGTTGGGTACACCTTCTATCACAGATCCGAAGGCAATATATTCATTGCTTTGAGTGGATCCTTTCTAGAGAAGGAATTTCTCTCGAAAGAAGTGAGTGGGAGGAAAGTAGAACTTGATGAGGTAGCTGTACCTGCTCTCTTATTGGAAAGTAGTTCATCACAGAAATCTGTTCCTGTGACTACTAGACCGATTAGTGAGGAAGCTAATGATGATGATCATGTAACTTCAGATCAAGTTACTACCGAACCTCGTAGGTAAAAACATAGTGCGTTCCGCACCAGAGTGGTATGGTAATCCAGTTCTGGAGGTCATGTTACTTGACCATGACGAGCCTACGAACTATGAGGAAGCGATGATGAGCCCAGATTCCACGAAATGGCTTGAGGCCATGAAATCTGAGATGAGATCCATGTATGAGAACAAAGTATGGACTTTGATTGACTTGCCCAATGATCGGCGAGCCATTGAGATTAAATGGATCTTCAAGAGGAAGACGAACGCTAATAGTAGTGTTACTATCTACAAAGCTCGACTTGTCGCAAAAGGTTTTCGGCAAGTTCAAGGGATTGACTACGCTGAGACCTTCCCACCCGTAGCGATGCTTAAGTCTGTCCGAATCATGTTAGCAATTGCCGCATTTTATGATTATGAAATTTGGCAAATTGATGTCAAAACTGCATTCCTGAATGGATTTCTGCAAGAAGAGTTGTATATGATACAACCAGAAGGTTTTGTCAATCCTAAAGGTGCTAACAAAATGTGCAAGCTCCAGCGATCCATCTATGGACTGGTGCAAGCATCTCGAAGTTGGAATATACGCTTTGATGAGATGATCAAAGCATATAGCTTTATACAGACTTGCAGTGAAGCCTGTATTTACAAGAAAGTGAGTGGGAGCACTACAACATTTCTGATAAGTATATGTGAATGACATATTGTTGATCGGAAATAATGTAGAATTATTCTGCAAAGCATAAAGGAGTGTTTTGAAAGAAGTTTTTCAAAGAAAGACCTCGGTGAAGCTGCTTACATATTAAGTATCAAGATCTATAGAGAGAGATCAAGACGCTTGATAAGTTTTTTTCACTGAGTACATACCTTGACAATATTTTGAAGTAGTTCAAAAATTGGAACGGTCAAAGAAAGAGTTCTTGGCTGTGTTACAAGGTTTGAAATTGAGTAAGACTCAAAGCCCGACCACGGCAGAAGATAGAAAGAGAATGAAAGTCATTCCCTATGCCTCAGCCGTAGGTTCTATAAAGTATGCCATGCTGTGTACCAGATCTATTGTATACCCTACACTGTGTTAAGCAAGGGAGTACAATAGTGATCTAAGAGTAGATCACTGGACAACGGTCAAAATTATCCTTAGTGGAATAAGGAAATATTTCTCAATTATGAAGGTGACAAAAAGGTTCGTTGTAAAAAGTTACGTCGATGCAAGTTTTGACACAGATCTGGATGACTCTAAGTCTCGATCTAAATACATATTGAAAGTGGGAGCAATTAGCTAGAGTAGCTCCATGCAGACATAGAATTCGCAAAATACTTACGGATCTGTATGTGACAGACCCGTTGACTAAAATTATCTCACAAGCAAAACATGATCACACCTTAGTACTCTTTGGGTGTTAATCACATAAACAATGTGAACTAGATTAATGACTCTAGTAAACCCTTTGGGTATAGGTCACATGACAATGTGAACTATGGGTGTTAATCACACGGTGATGTGAACTATTAGTGTTGAAACACATGGCGATGTGAACTAGATTATTGACTCTAGTGCAAGTGGGAGACTGAAGGAAATATGCTCTAGAGGCAATAATAAAGTTATTATTTATTTCCTTATTTCATGATAAATGTTTATTATTCATGCTAGAACTGTATTAACCGGAAACATAATACATGTGTGAATACATAGACAAACAAAGTGTCACTAGTATGCCTCTACTTGACTAGCTCGTTAATCAAAGATGGTTATGTTTCCTAACCATAGACATGTGTTGTCATTTGATTAATGGGATCACATCATTAGGAGAATGATGTGATTGACATGACCCATTCCATTAGCTTAGCACCCGATCGTTTAGTATGTTGCTATTGCTTTCTTCATAACTTATACATGTTCCTGTGACTATGAGATTATGCAACTCGCGTTTACCAGAGGAACACTTTGTGTGCTACCAAATGTCACAATGTAACTGGGTGATTATAAAGGAGCTCTACAGGTGTCTCCAAAGGTGAATGTTGGGTTGGCGTATTTCGAGATTAGGATTTGTCACTCCGATTGTCGGAGAGGTATCTCTGGGCCCTCTCGGTAATGCACATCACATAAGCCTTGCAAGCATTACAACTAATGAGTTAGTTGCGAGATAATGTATTACGAAATGAGTAAAGAGACTTTCCAGTAACGAGATTTAACTAGGTATTGAGATACCGACGATCGAATCTCGGGCAAGTAACATACCGATGACAAAGGGAACAACGTATGTTGTTATGCGGTCTGAATGATAAAGATCTCCGTAGAATATGTGGGAGCCAATATGAGCATCCAGGTTCCGCTATTGGTTATTGACCGGAGATGTGTCTCAGTCATGTCTACATTGTTCTCGAACCCGTAGGGTACGCACGCTTAAGGTTTCGATGACAGTTATATTATGAGTTTATGAGTTTTGATGTACCGAAGGAGTTCGGAGTCCCGGATGAGATCGGGGACATGACGTGGAGTCTCGAAATGGTCGAGAAGTAAAGATCGATATATTGGACGACTATATTCGGACATCGGAAAGGTTCCGAGTGATTCGGGTATTTTCGGAGGTACCGGGGAGTTACGGGAATACGTGGAAGAAGCAATGGGCCTTAATGGGCCATAGTGGAAAGGACGAGGAGGTGGCGCGCGCCCCTCCCAAGCCCAGTCCGAATTGGACAAGGGGTTTGGGGCGCGGCCCCTCTCTCCCTTCCTTCCCCTCTCCCCCCTTTCTCCCCTTCTCCTAGTTGGACTAGGGAAGGAGGAAACCTACTGCAACTAGGAGTAGGAATCCTACTCCCTGGCGTGCCCCTCCTAGGGCTGGCCTCCTCCCCCTTGCTCCTTTATATACGGGGGCAGGGGGGCACCTATAGACACACAAGTTGATCCACATGATCATATTCTTAGCCGTGTGCGGTGCCCCCTTCCACCATAATCCTCGATAATATTGTAGCGGTGCTTAGGCGAAGCCCTGTGACGGTAGAACATCAAGATCGTCACCACGCCGTCGTGCTGACGGAACTCTTCCCCGACACTTTGCTGGATCGGAGTCCGGGGATCGTCATCGAGCTGAACGTGTGCTAGAACTCGGAGGTGTCGTAGTTCCGGTGTTTGATCGGTCGGGCCGTGAAGACGTACGACTACATCAACCGCGTTGTGCTAACACTTCCGCTGTCGGCCTACAAGGGTACGTAGATCCAACTCTGCCCTCTCGTTGCTATGCATCACCATGATCTTGCGTGCGTAGGATTTTTTTTGAAATTACTACGTTCCCAACACACATCTCGTCGTTCATCGTCGTGTGTGAGGCCTTTCTCCGGATTACCCCACACTTCGGCATGTGGCTCAAGACTTTCAATATGAAGCCGAAGATGATCGAGGGGCGACACGCAGAGTGCGGAGGTGCCGTAATAAGCAAAAGTGCTGATGTTCCGTGGCCAGAGGGTTCCTTCCCAGAGGTGTCTGGTTTATGGCAACGAGAGTGGTTTTATATTACAGCTCCCCGAAGTGCCAAGTGGGTAGCCGCCCCTGCCTTTCGCTCGGGCCCCCACCACAACTGACATCATGGATCAACACGGTAATGCAAGTCATGCTAGTTCATCGAGTCCCACCTTGCAAACGTCGACCCCTCCGTATGTGGGAATTCAACCCGGAAGGACCGCGAACTATTCAGCACTTTCTTGGCATGACGCTCGAAGAGATGTACAAATTGTTCTTCGGACCACAAATAAAGCGTCTGGAAACCACCGAGGATGCGGGTCTGAGCTGTAATCGCCCTTATACCCAAGTAAGTAATCCCGTGACCGAACACACTGTCTTTTTATTTATCATAACATCATTATGAAAAGTCGCTCCTTGACCAGGACTGGTAACAAAGGCGAAGATGATCAGGTGTTCGGCCCCCCTTCCCGAAGGCTCAACAAATCCAGTACTAGCCAGAATGCTCGAGCCGGTGCCTTATCAGGCGCCCTCAGGGGAAGATAAAGGAGGGAATAAAGAGGTTGAAAGCAGGCCTCACTCATTATTCATCCAAACCGGGGGAATTAGCGCCTCCGCGAAGGAGGATAACCAGGGAGAAGAATCTGAAATTCCCTCTTCCCAAGGAAGGAAGAGGATCACCTCTGAAGACCCGGAAACAAAGGTTTCCAAACGGGGGAAGAAATCTTCGCCAGAGGGTCCTGTGTAACACCCCGAATGTAATTTACCTTATATGTACTCCAACTCTTGCCGTTTCCGGCGCTAAGTTATTTTTATTTCCTCGGGTTCGGGTTTTTGTCTCTGTGTGTTGTTGTCGTTGTCATGCATCTCATATCATGTCATCATGTGCATTGCATTTGCACACGTGTTCGTCTCATGCATCCGAGCATTTTCCCCGTTGTCCGTTTTGCATTCCGGCGCTCCTATGTCACCCGGTGTCCCTTTCTACCTTCTTTTCGTGTGTGGGGGTTAAACATTTCCGGATTGGACCGAGACTTGCCAAGCGGCCTTGGTTTACTACCGGTAGACCGCCTGTCAAGTTTCGTGCCATTTGGACTTTGTTTGATACTCCAACGGTTAACCGAGGGACCGAGAAGGCCTCGTGTGTGTTGCAGCCCAACACCCTTCCAATTTGGCCCAAAACCCACCAAAACCCTCTCCATCATCTAGAGCATTAGATCACGATCACGGGGCCGAAAACCGCACCTCATTTGGACTCTCCTAGCTCCCCCTATGGCTATATAAAGACCTCCTTCCCCAAAAAATCCGGGCGAAACCCTAACCTACCTTCCCCTCTCCGCGCCGGACGTGTCCGTCCGCCGCCGGACACACCGCGCCGCCGCCCGCGCCCAACCACAAGGCGCCATGTGGCACCGCCAACCTCCTCCCGCCGCCAGCCCGCTCGGCCCGTGCAGGGCCCTCGCGGCCCGCATCGCGCTCCTGCCCGCCTGCACCGCGTGCGCCACCGCCACCCTCCGCGGCTCCTCCGCGCCGCCCGCCGCCCGACGCCACCCCTCGCCGCTACTCCGCCGCCGGCCGCCGCCATCACCCGGTCTCCGCCGGCCCGCGCCGTTGCCGGTCTCCACCGCGCCCGCGCGTGCCTCCCCGCCGCCCATCGCCGCCCCGGCGAGCTCTCCTCCGACGCCGGTGAGCTCCAGCCACCACCACCAAGTCCGGCGACGTCCGCAGCTACTCCGGTGACTCCGAGCTCCGTTCCGGTGATCCTCGATTCCCGTGCATGATCTGGATCTAGATCTGGATCTGAGGTTGACCTAATCTTGCCCGAAACCCTAATATTTTGCGTTTTCATCATGCTATAACTTCGCATTCGTAGCTCCGTTTTGGGCGTTTAGCATATCAAAACGATCGCCTCAGAGAGTACATCATTTCATCTCATTGCATCATTTTCATTTGAGCTCATCTTGATGCCGGAAATGCTGTTGGAAGAGAGCTATTTGAGTTAATTGTCAGATCTGCTGCACCAAATAGCTATTTGTCATTTTTGCCATGATTAATGTGTGCATGATATGCTCCTGAGCTCTACATGAGTTGTGTTATATGCCATGCCATCTTTACAGAGGTGCTATCCATGTATTTTTGTGATATGTGTGGTGACTAGCACAAGCTTGCAAAGTAGTGCATTCGTTAACGCTGATTTCAGGGACTTAGAAATTTCACCAAGTCCTTGATCTGTTTTTATCAATATGCCATATGTTCATGTTGTTTCCTAGTGATCTGTGCCTCTTTTGAGGATGATCAGTAAGGATGATTTGTTAATATTGTGGTGCCCTATCCATCCATGTCTTTGTGTGCAATTATCGAGCACCCTAGCTTGAGTCAATCGAGCTCTACTTTTGCTATTTCATAATTCCTGGCAGATTGTCTACTTGTTAGCGATTTTGCCGAGGATGTTGTTGTTGATCCGTGAATGCTATGTTGTTGTTATTACCATGTATAGCGTCTATGATAGGTATTCTTGATGGGTGTATGATTAGTTTGTCATGCCATGCTCTGTAGTGAGTGCATCGAGCTCGTGAACATGCCTACTCGTTAACAGATTTGCATGCTCTAGTTTTCACTAAGTCTGAGACCTGATTATGTTTTTGCCATGTTCACATGCTCGCAATTGTATTTACTGATCCCTTTTGGCTCAAGGTCACTAAGGGACTTTTGTTAAGCTCTTTGAGTAGCTCCATGCCATGCTTTGTTTTGCCATGTTTAGTTCCTGTAGCATATAGTTTTCTTGCTCCAAAGTGTGCTACCTGATCTGAAATTCCAGACTTGTGTTAATTTCACTAAGTCTGAAATCTGTTTATCGTTTGTGTTTTTGCTATGCTTGTTTGAACCTGTTAATGGATGAATTGGCCGTAGCTCAGTGTTCATCTTTTGTCAAGCATTATGAGTGGATCCCTACCATGTATTTTGTTGCCATGTTTGAGTGCTGTAGAATATTTATCTTGATGCATTTAGATGGCTACTTGCTGTTTATCGAAGACCGGTGCCATATTTGTTTTGCTTGCCATTTCCAAACCGTGCATACGATTCCGGCGATCTTTATATCGATTTCAACCGAAATCACCTCACCTTTCTAGTGGCACTCTTGTATTTCCAAGTTGAGGCCAGGTTCAATCATTCCTTGTCAAATCTTGCATGTGCATCACATATCACATCCTGCATAGCATACCATGTTTGCATCATGTTGTTTGAGCTTTGCACGTGCTTGATTGTGTTCCTTTTGCTTGTTTGTCTTGTTTGGGTAGAGCCGGGAGACGAGTTCGCCAACGAGGAGCCCGTTGAGTTTGCTTTCGAGGATCCAGTCAACTCTAACAACTTTGCAGGCAAGATGATCATACCCTCGAAATCACTTCTATCTTTGCTTTGCTAGATGCTCTCTCTTTTGCTATGCCTATGCTATGATGCCTACCACTTGCTTATCATGCCTCCCAAATTGCCATGTCAAACCTCTAACCCACCATGTCCTAGCAAACCGTTGATTGGCTATGTTACCGCTTTGCTCAGCCCCTCTTATAGCGTTGCTAGTTGCAGGTGAAGATTGGAGATCGTTCCTTGTTGGAACATTGTTTTATTGTTGGGATATCACTATATTATCTTGTTATCTTAATGCATCTATATACTTGGTAAAGGGTGGAAGGCTCGGCCTTTTGCCTAGTGTTTTGTTCCACTCTTGCCGCCCTAGTTTCCGTCATATCGGTGTTATGTTCCCGGATTTTGCGTTCCTTACGCGGTTGGGTGATAATGGGAACCCCTTGACAGTTCGCCTTGAATAAAACTCTTCCAGCAATGCCCAACATTGGTTTTACCATTTGCCACCTAGCCTTTTTCCCTTGGGTTTCGCGGACTCAAGGGTCATCTTTATTTTAACCCCCGGGCCAGTGCTTCTCTAAGTGTTGGTCCAACCGAGCGATGTCCGGGGCTACCAGGGGCAACTCGGGGCTGGCCTACCCGACGTCTGGCTCATCTGAGTGTGCCCTGAGAACGAGATATGTGCAGCTCCTATCGGGATTTGTCGGCGCATTCGGGCGGTGTTGCTGGAATTGTTTTACCATTGTCGAAGTTGTCTTAGAACCGAGATACCGAGTCTAATCGGAATGTCTCGGGAGAAGGTATATCCTTCATTGACCGTGAGAGCTTGTGATGGGCTAAGTTGGGACTCCCCTGCAGGGATTTGAACTTTCGAAAGTCGTACCCGCGGTTATGGGCAGATGTGAATTTGTTAATGTCCGGTTGTAGATAACTTGAACCTTAACTTAATTAAAATGAATCAACTGTCTGTGTAACCGTGATGGTCTCTTCTCGGCGGAGTCCGGGAAGTGAACACGGTGTTGGAGTAATGTTTGCCGTAGGTTGTTCTTTAGTTCTTCGTTCGTGCTTTGCCTTCTCTTCTCGCTCTCTTTTGTGAACAGGTTAGCCACCAAATATGCTAGTCGCTTGCTGCAGCTCCACATATTACCTTGCCTTACCTATAAGTTTAAATAGTCTTGACCACGAGGGTGCGAGATTGCTGAGTCCCCGTGGCTCACAGATTACTTCCAAACCAGATGCAGGGCCCGATGACTCTGTTCCAGATGATGCGCTTGAGCTCAAGTGGGAGTTCGATGAAGCCTCCCGTTGTTACTATGTGTCTTTCCCTGATGATCAGTAGTGGTGCCCAGTTGGGGCGATCAGGACCATGTCGCATGCTGGGGTTGATCTTTTATTTTGGTACCATAGTCGGACCATGAGTGATTGGATGATTGTAATGCTATTTATGTACCTTGTGTGACATGGCGAGTGTAAGCCAACTATGTACCTTTCCCTTTATCATCTATTTACCTCAGTTGTTGTGAAGATTACCTTACTTGCGACATTGCTTTCAATGCGGTTATGCCTCTAAGTCGTGCTCCGACACGTAGGAGATATAGCCGCATCGAGGGCGTTACATCCTGCCTCGGAGGGTACTCTTGTCGCACAGTGTCCGCAAGGGGATCAGCCCTCTACCGAGCTATAAGTAAACAAAAACTACTTAATAGTAAAAATATCCTACATTACCCCTGAAGACAATAATCGAAGCATATATCTTGTAGTTTGGATTGTAGCCCTTCTTGATAGAGTTCGTCTTCGGGGGATCTTCTTCCGGAGATGATGGAGAGCGAAACACCTCCCCCTGCCACCCCACCTCATGAGGCGGGCGACCCTGAAGTGTCGTCGCGGAGGGTTTCTCCTAATTCGCCAAGGCCAGAGGCTAATCCTTTGGCCACCCGAAGTCCTCAGTATTCGGCTCCTAAAGAGGGCAACAAAAAGAGTCCGGAACCGTACAGTGTGCGGTCGGACGGACTGAAGGATCTTCTGGAGCAAGCGGCCATCTTAGAAGCGCATCGTACGCTAATGGGTACGGTGATTGAAAGTATTTCATCCGCCGAAAGTGGTTTGTATGAAGCTTTTATGAGTCTACTGAAAGGCTTTGAGGTACGTGAAATAGTTTATGTTTATGACAGTACCGCACACGTTAGGTGTGCCCTATGCAGATAGTAGCCCCTGAGACTCTGGTTGCCGTCGAGAACGGCGGCAAACAGAGGATCATAGTCCCAGGTAATAATCAGGCCACCTTCATGTGTAGGTGGCTGAAGGTCCGGTGGCTAGCCAGACTGATGAGTTTGCCGAGCTAAAGCGGCAACTTGATGCGGTAGATGCCGACATCGTGCTTGTCAACAAGCGGCTTGACGAGGCACAGGGTATGTGATTTCTCCGGTGATAAACACATAGTAAGAGGAGCATGATGCCAATATCTTTAATATGTTGTGACTGCAGATGGAGCTGCCACCGTGGACACCTTTCGGGCAGAACTTGCCCGAGCCAAGGAACAAGCCAGGAATAGTGATGCGGCCGCTCTAAAGGCGGTCGAAGAGCTGAGGGCCGAACAAACCACGCATTGCCAAAGCAAGGAAAGAATGACCAAGAGGGCCGTTGAGTTGAAAGATGCCGCCGACCGTTACCAGATTCTTGAAAAAGAAAGTCGAGCGAAGGCGACGGACCTGGAGAAGGCCATGGTAGCAGCCAAGGAAGCCCGCTCTTAAATCAGAGTGACGAAGGAGGAGCTGCGTCAAGCTGGAGATATCATGGCTGGGAAGCCCTTTTTGTTGCGGACAAAGTTCGGAGATCCGAAGTATGCCCCTCTTGATCAACTATGGAGTTCTGCAGACACATACGTGGATTTTGCAACCAGTGCTGCTGATGCGGCCGAGTACTTCAAGGATCAAAAAGATCGTGAAGTGGAAAGGCTATTCTGGTCACAGTTCCATGTTCGAGTGCGTCCGCTGCTATTGAATGAGCGAATGGCCGAGTGGGCCGAGCTCCATAGGTTGTCCGGGCTTGCCATGAGGTCCGTTGTGGATCATCTGTGGCTGGAAGGGCCAAGGCCGAATAGTTATTTTAGTTTAGTGCAACAATTCCTTGGTGCTGTGCTGCACATCGACGCTATGAAGAGATCGGCGTGCATAGAGGGTGTGTGGATGACACTTGCCTGTGTCAAGACATACTGGGCAGAGATGGAGGCCACCACTATTGCAACCTAGAGTTCGGCCGTAGGCCGAGTATCTGCCGAGCACTACTTTGAAGAAGTCCTTGAAGGCACTCGTTCAATAGAGGCTTAGTGCTCGAAGAATATTATGTTCTAGTGACATGTATTCCCATTGTAAAAACAATGTTTTATTGAATTATAAAGGCTGTGTTTATACTTTTGCCTGAAAGTATTATGATGCCTCCTGTGCGACCGTTTATGTATATATGTATATAACCTGAAAGTTTGCAGTCGCCGGCTTTAGCCCCCACGCGTATATGCAGGGGTGTTCGCAAAAAAACGCATATTCACACTTGATCCAACGTCTTGGTCCATTAAGGAGGTGGTAGCGCAACGAACGAGGCAATCAGACTATATTGCTTTAACAATTTCACTTAGCCATAGGAGTTTGACGGTGAGACTACTATATAGCCCCTGGTACTTCCGCGCTTGTTCGAATATGGTGCGCGTACGTACATGACCGGGAAACGGCCCTTCGTTAATGCGGAGGAATCCCGAAGATTCCGCTAAGTCATCGAGTGGTTGACCAGTCTCACGCTTTATCACGACAGTCATTTTTCGGCTTTCTCTACTGAGGTGCTCATCCGGATGAACCAGGGCACAATCGCAGTAGTTCTCCCGGTGCCGCCTTAGCCGATAGAGCGGAACATAAGGTAGCAAAACGCGGGAGCCGGGCAAACCCAACATTTGACCAAAGACATGATTCAGAGCTGATGCATATAAGGCCAAACTCGCGACGCCGAACACTCCCTAAGGTATTCGGTCTTTATAACATATGCCGGGCTGAACAATACCCTTAATAATAAACCCCGAGTGTCCAAGTACGTGCAATATTCTGACGTGGTGAAATGCCAATAACGTCAACATCCTTCTCCGTTGTATTGAGTATCCGGAGGATGTGAACAACACGAGACAGTAAAAAAAGGTTTACGCAGGGTCTTAATCTAAAAAGAAACCTTTGAGCGGGTCCCTGCTGCACGGATGCACCTGTGCCTCCATTGTGCCGTGTCCTAGACGGGTGTAGCATGATTGTCATCCGTAAAAAAGAAGAACTTAGGTGAAAGTTGTCGTGCCAAAAAATTGGTTATTCTCAATGAACCATTGAAATTAAAGATAAGTCAAGTTGGGCCGAAATAGCCCTGATTACACGCGGGAAGCCCGTGGTATCGTCTATGAGGGTTTAACCATCAAACCAATCTCAGGTATATCTAGTGACGCACCGGACTCGTCTAACCGTGTTCGCGGTCTTGACAACCTGTCATTTATTCTGGTTGGTGGGGCCGTCTAGTGCTCGGCTGTTAAAGCCGCCGCACGTTCTTCCGCGCATAGAGAACGCTCAATATTTCCACCAACTGCGATGGTGCCGCGTGGACCAGGCATCTTAAGCTTAAGAGAAGCGTAATGTGGCACCACATTAAAACAAGTGAAAGTTGTTCTTCCGAGTAGTGCTTGATAGCCGCTTCGGAATGGAGCAATGTCGAAGTCTAACTTCTCACTTCGGTAGTTGTCGGGTGAACCGAATACAACCTCTAGTATTAGAGAGCCCGTGGAGCGGGCCTCTGGGCCTGGTATTACTCCCTTGAAGGTAGTATTACTGTGGCTGATTTTTGTCGGGTCTATCCCCATTTTGCGGACCGTGTCCTGATATATTAGATTTACACCACTGGCGCCGTCCATAAGGAGTCGTGTGAGATGGTATCCGTTTATTATTGGGTCTAACACCAAGGCAACCATCCTTCATGCTGGATGCTTGTCGGGTGGACCCTGTGATCAAAAGTGATCGGGCAGGCCAACCAGGGGTTGAACTTAGGGGTGACGGGCTCTACGGTGCATATGTCTCGGAGCGCGTGCTTGCTTCTCCTCTTCATCACATGGATCTTACTTCTCCTCTGGGCCTGGTATTACACCCTTGAAGGTAGTATTACTGTGGCTGATTTTTGTCGGGTCTATCCCCATTTTGCGGACCGTGTCCTGATATATTAGATTTAGACCACTGGCGCCGTCCATAAGGAGTCGTGTGAGATGGTATCCGTTTATTATTGGGTCTAACACCAAGGCAACCATCCTTCATGCTGGATGCTTGTCGGGTGGACCCTGTGATCAAAAGTGATCGGGCAGGCCAACCAGGGGTTGAACTTAGGGGTGACGGGCTCTACGGTGCATATGTCTCGGAGCGCGTGCTTGCTTCTCCTCTTCGTCACATGGATCTTGTTTACTGTTTTAACCTTTGGTGGGAATTTTTTCTGTCCTCCGATGCTTTGCTGGCGAGGTTCGTCCTCGTCTTCGCTTGGTATCTCCCTCCCCTTGTGTTCGGCGTTTAGCTTACCGGCCTGCTTGAAGACCCAGCATTCTTGGTGGGTGTGATTTGCAGGTTTATCGGGGGTGCCATGAATCTGACATAGTTTGTCTAGAATCTTGTTTAGGTTGGACGGTCCATTTTTGCTGCCTTTGAAAGGCTTTTTCCGCTGACCTGGTCGAGAGTCCCTGAATCCGGCGTTTACCGTCATATTATCTGGGCTGTCTTCTTTATTTCGACGCTTGCTTTTACTGCGTCGTGGTCTTCCATTGCCATCCCTGACTTCAGATGTGCTTGGGTCGCTGGTGCTACTACGGGCTAACCAGCTATCTTCGCCCGCGCCAAAGCGGGTCATGAGGCTTCTCAGGGCTCCCATTGTTCTCGGTTTTTCTTGGCCGAGGTGTCTGGCGAGCCATTCGTCTCGGACGCTGTGCTTGAAAGCTGCTAAGGCTTCAACGTCCGGACATTCGACAATTTGGTTCTTCTTAGTGAGAAACCTGTTCCAAAGCTTTCGAGCTGACTCTCTGGGCTGTTGAATTATATGACTTAAATTGTCTGCATCCGGAGGTCAGACATAGGTCCCTTTAAAATTAGCCCGAAAAGCATCCTCGAGCTCCTCCCAACTTCCAATTGAGTTTGATACTCCAACGGTTAACTGAGGGACCGAAAAGGCCTCATGTGTGTTGCAGCCCAACACCCTTCCAATTTGGCCCAAAACCCAACAAAGACACTTCCACCATCTATAGTGTTCGATCACGATCGCGTGGCCGAAAACCACTCCTCATTTGGAGCTTCCTAGCTCCATCTACCTCTATAAATAGGCCACTCCCCGAAATTTTCGGGCGAAACCCTAGCCCCCCTCCTCCTCCATCCGCCGAACGAAATCCAGACGGGCAGACACGTCCGCTCCGCGTGTCCATCGCCATGTGTCCTCCTCCGATTGGCCGCTGCCCATGCCCACATCGCCGCCTCAGCCCCGCCGGCCCGCGAGGCCCGGACCGGGCCCTCCCGTCGCCCGATCGGGCCCGAGCTACCCCGCGCGCGCCGCCTTCTTCTTCCTCCGTGCCGCCCCGATCCACCAGAGCGCCGCACTCCGCTACCTGCTCGCCGGCGAGCTCGCCCACCGCCCTGCGCTTGCGCCGCCCGAGCCGGTCGCTGGACCCCTGCGAGCCCGCGTGCCCGTGGAGGAGCTCAACGCCGGTGCCGCCCCTCCTCACCATCTCCGACCTCCCTCGACTCCGGCAGCACCTCCGGCCGCCTCTCCGTTGATCTCCGGCGACGGCGAACCACTGTTCCGGCGAGGTCCCGATCCAGCTACAGTAACCGCCAGATGCGATCCAGATACGGTTGACTTTTGTCCGCAAAACCCTAATTTTATGCATACTTCATCATGTTGTATCTCCGCATCCGTAGCTCAGATTTGAGCGTGTAGCATATCAAAATGTTCGCCTCAGAGAGTACATCATTTCATCTCATTGCATCATTTTCATTTGAGCTCATATTGATGCCCGAAATGCTGTTGGAAGAGGGCTATGTGATATAATTGTCAGATCTATTTAATCAAATAGCTATTTGTCTTTTTTGCCATGTTTAATGTGTGCATGATATGCTCCTGAGCTCTACATGAGTTTTGTTATATGCCATGCCATCTTTACAGAGGTGCTTTCCATGTATTTTTGTGATATGTGTGGTGACTAGCATAAGTTTGCAAAGTAGTGCAATCGGTAATGCTGATTTCAGGGACTTAGAATTTCTCTAAGTCCTTGTCCTGATTTTGTCATTATGCCATATGTTCATGTTGTTTCCTAGTGATCCGTGCCTCTTTTGAGGATGACCAGTAAGGATTTTTTGTTAACATTGTGGTGCTCTATCCATACATGTCTTTATTTGAAAGTATGGAGCAACCTAGCTTGAGTCAATCGAGCTCTACTTTTACTATTTCGTGATTCCTGGCAGATTGTTGACTTATTAGCGATTTTGCCGAGGATGTTGCTATTGATCCATGCATGCTATATTGTTGTTCTTGCCATGTCTAGCTTCTATGCCATGTATTCGTGATGGGTGTATGCTTAGTTTGTCATGACATGCTCTGTAGTGAGTGCATCGAGCTCGTGAACATGCCTACTCGTTAACTGATTTGCATGCTCCTGTTTTTCACAAAATCTGTAATCTGATTATATTTTTGCCATGCTCACATGCTTGCAATTGTATTTTCTGATCCCTTTTGGCTCAAGGTCACTAAGGGACTTTTGTTAAGTGCTTTGAGTAGCTCCATGACATGCCTTGCTTTGCCATGTTCAGTTCCTGTAGCATATAGTATTCTTGCTCCAAAGTGTGCTACCTGATTTGAAATTCCAGACTTGTGTTAATTTCACTAAGTCTGAAATCTGTTTATCATTTGCGTTTTTGCCATGCTTGTTTGAACCTGTTAATGGATGAATTGGCTGTAGCTCAGTGTTCATCTTTTGTCAAGCATGATGAGTGGATCCCTGCCATGTATTTTGTTGCCATGTTTGAGTGTTGTAGAATATTTATCTTGATGCATTTAGATGGCTACTTGCAGTTTATCACAGACCGGTGCCATATTTGTTTTGATTGCCATTTCCAAACTGTGCATCCGATTCCGGCGATCTTTATATCGATTTCAACTGAAATCACCTCACCTTTCCAGTGGCACTCTTGGATTTCCAAGTTGAGGCCAGGTTCAATCATTCCTTGTCAAATCTTGCATATGCATCACATACCGCATCCCGCATAGCATACCATGTTTGCATCATGTTGTTCGAGCATTGCACGTGGTTGATTGTGTTCCTTTTGCTTGTTTGTCTTGTTTGGGTAGAGCCAGGAGACGAGTTCGCTAACGAGGAGCCCGTTGAGTTTGCTTACGAGGATCAAGTCAACTCTGACAACTTTGCAGGCAAGATGATCATACCCTCGAAATCACTTCTATCTTTGCTTGCTAGATGCTCGCTCTTTTGCTATGCCTATGATACGATGCCTACCACTTGCTTATCATGCCTCCCAAATTGCCATGTCAAACCTCTAACTCACCATGTCCTACCAAACCATTGATTGGCTATGTTACCGCTTTGCTCAGCCCCTCTTATAGCGTTGCTAGTTGCAGGTGAAGATTGGAGATCGTTCCTTGTTGGAAAATTGTTTTATTGTTGGGATATCACTATATTATCTTGTTATCTTAATGCACTTATATACTTGGTAAAGGGTGGAAGCCTTGGCCTTTTGCCTAGTGTTTTGTTCCACTCTTGCCGCCCTAGTTTCCGTCATATCGGTGTTATGTTCCCGGATTTTGCGTTCCTTACGCGGTTGGGTGATAATGGGAACCCCTTGATAGTTCGCCTTGAATAAAACTCCTCCAGCAATGCCCAACCTTGGTTTTACCATTTGCAACCTAGCCTCTTTTTCCCTTGGGTTTCCGGAGCCCGAGGGTCATCTTATTTAAACCCCCCGGGCCAGTGCTCCTCTGAGTGTTGGTCCAAACTAGAGCCCCTTGAAGCGCCACCTCGGGGAAACTCAAGGGCTGGTTTTAGTTGTACGGATTGCTTATCCGAGTGTGCCTTGAGAACGAGATATGTGCAGCTCCTATCGGGATTTGTCGGCACATTCGGGCGGTGTTGCTGGACTTGTTTTACCATTATCGAGGATGTCTTGTAAAACCGGGATACTGAGCCTGATCGAAATGTCTCGGGAGAAGGAATATCCTTCGTTGACCGTGAGAGCTTGTGATGGGATAAGTTGGGACTCCCCTGCAGGGATTTGAACTTTCAAAAGCCGTGCCCGCGGTTATGGGCAAATGGGAATTTTTTTAATGTCCGGTTGTAGATAACATGAAACTTAACTAATTAAAATGAATCAACCGCGTGTGTAACCGTGATGGTCTCTTCTCGGCGGAGTCCGGGAGGTGAACACAGTGTTGGAGTAATGCTTGACGTAGGTTGTTCTAGGATCACTTCTTGATCATTGTTCTTCGTTCATGCTTTGCCTTCTCTTCTCGCTCTTTTTTGCGAACAGGATAGCCACCATATATGCTAGTCGCTTGCTGTAGCTCCACATATTACCTTGCCTTACCTATAAGCTTAAATAGTCTTGATCGCGAGGGTGCGAGATTGCTGAGTCCCCGTGACTGACAGATTACTTCCAAACCAGATGCAGGGACCGATAATACCGTTCCAGACGATGCACTTGAGCTCAAGTGGGAGTTCGACGAAGACTCTCGCCGTAACTATGTGTCTTTCCCAGATGATCAGTAGAGGTGCCCAGTTGGGGCGATCGGGGACCGTGTCGCATGTTGGGGTTGATCTTTTATTTTGGTACCATAGTCGGACCATGAGTGTATTGGATGATTGTAATGTTATTCATGTATTTGTGTGATGTGGAGAGTGTAAGCCAACTATGTACCTTTTTCCCCTATTATCTATTTACATGGGTTGTTGTGAAGATTACCTTACTTGCGACATTGCTTTCAATGCGGTTATGCCTCTAAGTCGTGCTTTGACACGTAGGAGATATAGCCGCATCGAGGGCGTTACAATTGTGCAACTCCCGGATACCGTAGGAGTGCTTTGAGTGTGCAAAACGTCACAACGTAACTGGGTGACTATAAAGGTGCACTACGGGTATCTCCGAAAGTGTCTGTTGGGTTGGCACGAATCGAGACTGGGATTTGTCACTCCGTATGATGGAGAGGTATCTCTGGGCCTACTCGGTAATGCATCATCATAGTGAGCTCAATGTGACCAAGTGGTTGATCACGGGATCATGCATTACGGTACGAGTAAAGTGACTTGCCAGTAACGAGATTGAACGAGTTATTGGGATACCGACGATCGAGTCTCGGGCGAGTAACGTACCAATTGACAAAGGGAATTGTATACGGGATTGATTGAATCCTCGTCATCATGGTTCATCCAATGAGATCATCGAGGAGCATGTGGGAGCCAACATGGGTATCCAGATCCCACTGTTGGTTAGTGACCGGAGAGTCGTCTCGGTCATGTCTGCGTGTCTCCCGAACCCGTAGGGTCTATACACTTAAGGTTCGGTGACGCTAGGGTTGTTGAGATATTAGTATGCGGTAACCCAAAAGTTGTTCAGAGTCTCAGATGAGATCCCGGACGTTACGAGGAGTTCCGAAATGGTCCGGAGGTGAAGAATTGTATATAGGAAGTCCAGTTTCGGCCACCGGGAAAGTTTCGGGGGTCACCGGTATTGTACCGGGACCACCGGAAGGGTCCCGGGGGTCCACCGGGTGGGGCCACCTATCCCGGAGGGCCCCATGGGCTGAAGTGGGAGGGGAACCAGCCCCTGATGGGCTGGTGCGCCCCCCTTGGGCCTCCCCCTGCGCCTAGGGTTGCAAACCCTAGGGGTGGGGGGCGCCCCACTTGGCTTGGGGGGCAAGCCACCCCCCTTGGCCGCCGCTCCCCCCATCTAGATGGGATCTGGAGGGGCCGGCGCCCCCCTGGACCATTATATAAAGAGGGGGAGGGAGGGCTGCGCACCCAAGCCCCTGGCGCCTCCCTCTCCCTCCGGTGACACCTCTCCCTCTCGCTGAGCTTGGCGAAGCCCTACCGAGATCCCGCTGCTTCCACCACCACGTCGTCGTGCTGCTGGATGTCCATCAACCTCTCCTCCCCCCTTGATGGATCAAGAAGGAGGAGACGTCTTCTCCAACCATATGTGTGTTGAACATGGAGGTGCCGTCCGTTCGGCGCTCGGTCATCGGTGATTTGGATCACGACGAGTACGACTCCATCAACCCCGTTCTCTTGAACGCTTCCGCTCGCGATCTACAAGGGTATGTAGATACACTCCTTTCCTCTCGTTGCTATAAGACTCCATAGATTGATCTTGGTGATGCGTAGAAAATTTTAAATTCTGCTACGTTCCCGAACAGTGGCATCATGAGCTAGGTCTATGCGTAGTTTCTATGCACGAGTAGAACACAAGTTGTTAACGGCGTTGATTTTGTCAATTTACTTACCGTTACTAGTCTTATCTTGATTCGGTGGCATCGTGGGATGAAGCGGCCCAGACCGACCTTACACGTACGCTTACGCGAGACTGGTTCCACTGATTGACTAGTCCATCTCACGTGATGATCGGACCCAGCCTAGTTGACTCGGATCATATTTCACTTAGATGACTAGAGGGATGTCTGTCTGAGTGGGAGTTCATTGAATAATTTGATTAGATGAACTTAATTATCATGAAGTTAGTCTAAAATCTTTACAATATGTCTTGTAGATCAAATGGCCCACGCTAATGTTGCCCTCAACTTCAACGCGTTCCTAAAGAAAACCAAGCTGAAAGATGATGGCAGCAACTATACGGACTGGGTCCGGAACCTGAGGATCATCCCCATAGCTGCCAAGAAAGATTATGTCCTAGAAACACCGCTAGGTGACACACCCATCCCAGAGAACCAAGACGTTATGAACGCTTGGCAGCAGCATGCTGATGATTACTCCCTCGTTCAGTGCGGCATGCTTTACAGCTTAGAACCGGGGCTCCAAAAGCGTTTTGAGTAACACAGAGCATATGAGATGTTCGAAGAGCTGAAAATGGTTTTCCAAGCTCATGCCCAGGTCGAGAGATATGAAGTCTGCGACAAGTTCTTCAGTTGTAAGATGGAGGAAAATAGTTCTGTCAGTGAGCACATACTCAAAATGTCTGGGTTGCACAACCGCTTGACTCAGCTGGGAGTTAATCTCCCGGATGACGCGGTCATTGACCGAATCCTTCAGTCGCTTCCACCGAGCTACAAGAGCTTTGTGATGAACTTCAATATGCAGGGGATGGAAAAGACCATTCCTGAGGTATATTCAATGCTGAAATCAGCGGAGGTGGAGATCAAAAAGGAACATCAAGTGTTGATGGTGAATAAAACCACTAAGTTTAAGAAAGGCAAGGGTAAGAAGAATTTCAAGAAGGACGGCAAGGGGGTTGCCGCGCCCGGTAAGCAAGCTGCCGGGAAGAAGCCAAAGAATGGACCCAAGCCCGAGATTGAGTGTTTTTATTGCAAGGGAAGTGGTCACTGGAAGCGGAACTGCCCCAAATACTTAGCGGACAAGAAGGCCGGCAACACTAAAGGTATATGTGATATACATGTAATTGATGTGTACCTTACCAGTACTCGTAGTAGCTCCTGGGTATTTGATACCGGTGCGGTTGCTCACATTTTTAACTCAAAGCAGGAGCTGCGGAATAAGCGGAGACTGTCGAAGGACGAGGTGACGATGCGCGCCGGGAATGGTTCCAAGGTCGATGTGATCGCCGTCGGCACGCTACCTCTACATTTACCTACAGGATTAGTTTTAAACCTCAGTAATTGTTATTTAGTGCCAGCTTTGAGCATGAATATTGTATCAGGATCTCGTTTAATTCGAGATGGCTACTCATTTAAATCCGAGAATAATGGTTGTTCTATTTATATGAGAGATATGTTTTATGGTCATGCCCCGCTGGTGAATGGTTTTATTCTTAATGAATCGCGAGCGTAATGTTACATATTCATAGTGTGAATACCAAAAGATGTAAGGTTGATAATGATAGTCCCACATACTTGTGGCACTGCCGCCTTGGTCACATAGGTGTCAAACGCATGAAGAAGCTCCATGCAGATGGACTTTTGGAGTCTCTTGATTACGAATCATTTGACACGTGCGAACCATGCCTCATGGGTAAAATGACCAAGACTCCGTTCTCAGGAACAATGGAGCAAGCAACCAACTTATTGGAAATCATACATACTGATGTGTGCGGTGCAATGAGTGTTAAAGCTCGCGGTGGCTATCGTTATGTTCTCACTCTCACTGATGACTTGAGTAGATATGGGTATGTCTACTTAATGAAACACAAGTCTGAGACCTTTGAAAAGTTCAAGGAATTTCAGAGTGAGGTTGAGAATCAACATGACAGGAAAATAAAGTTCTTACGATCAGATCGTGGATGGGAATATTTGAGTCACAACACACACTTAAGGAAATGTGGAATAGTTTCACAACTCACGCCGCCTGGAACACCTCAGTGAAATGGTGTGTCCGAACGTCGTAATCGCACTCTATTGGATATGGTGTGATCTATGATGTCTCTTCCCGATCTACCGCTCTCTTTTTGGGGCTATGCTTTAGAGACTGCCGCATTCTCTTTAAATAGGGCTCCGTCGAAATCCATTGAGACGACACCGTATGAATTATGGTTTGGGATGAAACCTAAGCTATCGTTTCTAAAAGTTTGGGGATGCGATGCTTATGTCACGAAACTTCAACCTGAAAAGCTCGAACCCAAGTCGGAAAAATGCGTCTTCATAGGATACCCTAAAGAAACTATTGGGTATACCTTCTACCTTAGATCCGAAGGCAAGATCTTTGTTGCCAAGAATGGATCCTTTCTAGAGAAAGAGTTTCTCTCGAAAGAAGTAAGTGGGAGGAAAGTAGAACTTGATGAAGTATTACCTCTTGAACCGGAAAGTGGCGCAACTCAGGAAAATGTTCCTGAGGTGCCTGCACCGACTAGAGAAGAAGTTAATGATGATGATCATGAAACTTCAGATCAAGTTGCTACTGAACTTTGTAGGTCCACAAGGACACGTTCCGCACCAGAGTGGTACGGCAACCCTATCTTGGAAATCATGTTGTTAGACAACGGTGAACCTTCGAACTATGAGGAAGCGATGGCGGGCCGAGATTCCGACAAATGGCTAGAAGCCATGAAATCGGAGATAGGATCCATGTATGAAAACGAAGTATGGACTTTGACTGACTTGCCCGATGATCGGAGAGCCATAGAAAATAAATGGATCTTTAAAAAGAAGACAGACGCAGATGGTAATGTGACCATCTACAAGGCTCGACTCGTTGCTAAGGGTTATCGACAAGTTCAAGGGGTTGACTACGATGAGACTTTCTCACCCGTAGCGAAGCTGAAGTCCATCCGAATCATGTTAGCAATTGCCGCATTCTATGATTATGAGATATGGCAAATGGACGTCAAAACGGCATTCCTTAACGGCTTTCTTAAGGAAGAACTGTATATGATGCAGCCGGAAGGTTTTGTCGATCCTAAGAATGCTAACAAGGTGTGCAAGCTCCAACGCTCAATCTATGGGCTGGTGCAAGCATCTCAGAGTTGGAACATTCGATTTGATGAGATGATCAAAGCGTTTGGGTTTACACAGACTTATGGAGAAGCCTGTGTTTACAAGAAAGTGAGTGGGAGCTCCGTAGCATTTCTCATATTATATGTGGATGACATACTGTTGATGGGAAATGATATAGAATTCTTGGAAAGCATAAAGGCCTACTTGAACAAGTGTTTTTCAATGAAGGACCTTGGAGAAGCTGCTTATATATTAGGCATCAAAATCTATAGAGATAGATCGAGATGCCTCATCGGTCTTTCACAAAGTACGTACCTTGACAAGATATTGAAGAAGTTCAATATGGATTAGTCCAAGAAGTGGTTCTTGCCTGTATTGCAAGGTGTGCAATTGAGCACGGCTCAATGCCCGACCACGGCAGAAGATAGAGAAAAGATGAGTGTCGTCCCCTATGCCTCGGCCATAGGGTCTATTATGTATGCCATGCTGTGTACCAGACCTTATGTAAACCTTGTCGTAAGTTTGGTAGGAAGGTACCAAAGTAATCCCGGCATGGAACACTGGACAGCGGTCAAGAATATCCTGAAGTACCTGAAGAGGACTAAGGATATGTTTCTCGTTTATGGAGGTGACGTAGAGCTCGTCGTAAAGGGTTACGTCGATGCTAGCTTTGACACAGATCTGGATGACTCTAAGTCACAAACCGGATATGTGTACATTTTGAATGGTGGGGCAGTAAGCTGGTGCAGTTGCAAGCAAAGCGTTGTGGCGGGATCTACATGTGAAGCGGAGTACATGGCAGCCTCGGAGGCAGCACAAGAAGCAATTTGGGTGAAGGAGTTCATTACCGACCTAGGAGTCATTCCCAATGCGTCGGGCCCGATGACTCTCTTCTGTGACAACACTGGAGCTATTGCCCTTGCCAAGGAGCCCAAGTTTCACAGGAATACCAGGCATATCAAGCGTCGCTTCAACTCCATTTGTGAAAGTGTTCAAAATGGAGACATAGATATTTGTAAAGTACATACAGACCTGAATGTAGCAGATCCGTTGACTAAACCTCTCCCTAGAGCAAAACATGATCAACACCAGAACTCTATGGGTGTTCGATTCATCACAATGTAACTAGATTATTTGCTCTAGTGCAAGTGGGAGACTGTTGGAAATATGCCTAGAGGCAATAATAAAATGGTTATTATTATATTTCCTTGTTCATGATAATTGTTTATTGTTCATGCTATAATTGTGTTATCCAGAAATTGTAATACATGTGTGAATACATAGACCACAACACATGCCTAGTGAGCCTCTAGTTGACTATCTCGTTGATCAAAAGATAGTCATGGTTTCCTGACTATGGACATTAGATGTCATTGATAACGGGATCACATCATTAGGAGAATGATGTGATGGAAAAGACCCAATCCTAAGCATATCACAAGATCATGTAGTTCGTTTGCTAGAGCTTTTTCGAATGTCAAGTATCATTTCCTTAGACCATGAGATTGTGCAACTCCCGGATACCGTAGGAGTCTTTGGGTGTGCCAAACGTCACAACGTAACTGGGTGACTATAAAGGTGCACTACGGGTATCTCCGAAAGTGTCTGTTGGGTTGGCACGAATCGAGACTGGGATTTGTCACTCCGTTTGACCGAGAGGTATCTCTGGGCCCACTCGGTAATGCATCATCATAATGAGCTCAATGTGACCAAGTGGTTGATCACGGGATCATGCATTACGGTACGAGTAAAGTGACTTGCCGGTAATGAGATTGAACGAGGTATTGGGATACCGACGATCGAGTCTCGGGCGAGTAACGTACCGATTGACAAAGGGAATTGTATACGGGATTGATTGAATCCTCGTCATCATGGTTCAGCCGATGAGATCATCGAGGAGCATGTGGGAGCCAACATGGGTATCCAAATCCCGATGTTGGTTATTGACCGGAGAGTCGTCTCGGTCATGTCTTCGTGTCTCCCGAACCGTTAGGGTCTACACACTTAAGGTTCGATGACGCTAGGGTTGTTGAGATATTAGTAACCTGAAAGTTGTTCGGGGTCCCAGATGAGATCTCGGACGTCACGAGGAGTTCTGGAATGGTCCGGAGGTGAAGAATTGTATATAGGAAGTCCAGTTTTGGCCACCGGGAAAGTTTCGGGGGTCCCGGTATTGTACCGGGACCACTGGAAGGGTCCTGGGGGTCCACCGGGTGGGGCCACCTATCCCGGAGGGCCTCATGGCTGAAGTGGGAGGGGAACCGGCCCTTGATGGGCTGGTGCGCCCCCCTTGGGCCTCCCCTTGCGCCTAGGGTTGGAAACCCTAGGGGTGGGGGCGCCCCACTTGGCTTGGGGGGCAAGCCACCCCCTTGGCCGCCGCCCCCCATCTAGATGGGATCTAGAGGGGCCGGCGCCCCCCTGTACCCCTATATAAATAGGGGGAGGGAGGGCTGTGCACCCAAGCCCCTGGCGCCTCCCTCTCCCTCCCGTGACACCTCTCCCTCTCGCCGAGCTTGGTGAAGCCCTGCCGAGATCCCGCTGCTTCCACCACCATGCTGTCGTGCTGCTGGATCTCCATCAACCTCTCCTCCCCCCTTGCTGGATCAAGAAGGAGGAGACGTCTTCCCCAACCGTACGTGTGTTGAACGCGGAGGTGCCGTCCGTTCGGCACTCGGTCATCGGTGATTTGGATCACGACGAGTACGACTCCATCAACCCCGTTCTCTTGAACGCTTCCGCTCACGATCTACAAGGGTATGTAGATGCACTCCTTTCCTCTCGTTGCTAGAATACTCCATAGATTGATCTTGGTGATGCTTAGAAAATTTTAAATTCTGCTACGTTCCCCAACATGAGGTTTATCCGCGGCGTCGCCGTGTTCGGACATCGGATCCGTACTATGTTCGCCGTTTGCAGTTTCATCGTGCTCTGCCGCCGGGGCAATGTAGTCGTCGTTTCCTCTGGAGTCGACTGAAGTGTTATTTTATCTTGCGCTGTTATCGTTGTTTTTACCGAGGCGTGATTTGGAGCGGTGCCTACGCCGACGCTTTGTTTGCTTCTTGGAGGGGTCATCCTCCGCTGTCTTGTCACCATTGCCTTCTTTGGGTGTATCCACCATGCATATGTCATGTGATGAAATGGCTGTCCAGTGCTCTGTGGGCACCTCTCCTACATCGTCGTCCATGCCGTTGATGTCTTCGGAGTCGAAATCGAGCATGTCGGTTAAATTGTCGACAGTGGCTACTAAGTGGGTGGTGGGTGGGCAGCGAATTTCTTCGTCGTCCGCATTCCCTTCTAGCCGGACATAGTTCGTCCAAGGTTCTCCTGACAAGGAGAGAAATCTTAATGAATTTAGCACATCTCCGAAAGGCGAGTGTTGAAAGATATCCGCGGAGGTATACTCCATGATCGGTGCCCAATCGGATTTGATAGGCACGGACGCAGGCGGTTCGGAGCCTATGGCCGGGGACGAATCCAATGGTTCGGCAACACGGCTCTCGCAGGGGGTGAAGTCAATATTCGGCTCTATCGACACTGAGAGTGCGGCCTCCATGGCGGGGTCTATCCACCCGTCCTCGGATGGCGCACTTTGCTCCGGATTGAGGGCCAGAGTAGTTGCAGATGCGATCTCCCGAACACTGTCCGACGGCAGAGTTACGTCATGCTCGTCGTGATTGTGCGGCGCACCTGACAAGGGATTGAATCCGTCGAAGATCAAGTCTCTGTGGATGTTGGCAGTGTAGTTTAAGTTTCCGAACCTGACCTGATGGCCAGGGGCGTAGCTCTTGATCTACTCCAGATGGCCAAGCAAGTTGGCCCGCAGTGCGAAGCCGCCGAATACAAAGATCTGTCCGGGGACGAAAACCTCACCCTGGACCGCATCATTACCGATGATCGAAGGAGCCATCAAGCCTTATGGTGACGACATAGTGGAACTCTCAATGAAAGCACCAATGTTGGTGTCAAAACCGGCGGATCTCGGGTAGGGGGTCCCGAACTGTGCGTCTAAGGCGGATGGTAACAGGAGGCAGGGGACACGATGTTTACCCAGGTTCGGGCCCTCTCGATGGAGGTAATACCCTACGTCCTGCTTGATTGATCTTGATGATATGAGTATTACAAGAGTTGATCTACCACGAGATCGTAGAGGATAAACCCTAGAAGCTAGCCTATGGTATGATTGTATGTTGTCCTATGGACTAAATCCTCTGGTTTATATAGACACCGGAGGGGGCTAGGGTTACACAGAGTCAGTTACAAGGGAGGAGATCTACATATCCGTATTGCCAAGCTTGCCTTCCACGCCAAGGAGACCCCCTAATCCAGGACCCCCTCAGATGGTATTCGCGGTCCGGACATATGCGAGTGGTTTGAGGGTCCCCATTGGAAATGCCCTTATTCTTTTTTTGTGAAAATCTTGTTGTCTCACTCGATGCCGAGTTAGCTGCTCTCAGTGAGGGAACATGACCAAGAAAGGATTCATAAAGGTGGCTTTAAGGTAGGCGATGAGAGGACTACGAGCATGTAGTATGGGGATATGCCACTAGTTCTACAATACCCAGTGTCTATAATATTGCGCAATGGAAAGAGGTGTTTGTTTGCACAATATTGAGGACATATGAAGTTTCGACGTGCCTTAGTTGGGGATACGTTTTTAGTTCGTTGGTTGATATCAGTCGATTTAATTTACGAGACAGATTCATTCCAATGGCGTTTACAACCATCTGGTGTATTCTGGATCAAATTCATGTATATGGATTTTATCAATACTGGACCATCTTCCATAGACACCATATATGGAAAACTAAAGTTTCACTCAACATAACAAAAATATGATTCTTACACATAGGTGTTATGTTAACAATGGACAATCTAACAAAACACAGGTGGCAAGGTAGTAGAAAACGTTGTTCTGAGCAAGAGGAATCACTATCAGATTGTACTTCCGTTGGTCGCTATTATTTGGCATACAATCTGTGTAGCCTTTAATTTGTCACCACCATCCATGATGGTGAACTTGTTTGTAACTGGTTGCGTGAGATTAGCTCCAAGTTTAAGGCACACTTCCTTGTGAGGGTGTGTGCTTTTCTTTTGGCATTATGAAACTTCATAAATCATTGTATTTCTAATAGAACAAATACTCACAACTTTTTGCAGGTCACTTACAGGACTATTAGACATATTTATATGTGGTCCTTACATTAACATGTGGTAGTGCAGGCTTATAAGGTGTTTGGGTGCAATCGATGAAAGACGGTAGCAGAAAGTACATTCAACTAGTTTAAATGACAACCTAACAATAGGTTATGTGTATAGATTTTATCTTATGTGTTTGCGATGTATTGAATGGTGATACTGTTGGGAAACGTAGTAAAAAACAAAACAAAAAAATTGCCCTACGATCACCCAGGAACAATATGAAGATGCATATGGGTTTGGATCAACGATCATTACCGGCTCGGGAGTTGTAGCAGAAGTAGACGAGTTTGTGTAGATCGTACTTCAAGTCCCTCGAACCATTGATGACGATCCCGTAAACCGACCTCGAACGGAAGACCGAAAGCATTGTCTCTCTACTTGGTTGCAAGTGTACGGTCTTCACGATCTAGCATCACTTCACCGTCCAGAGCTAATCATCACCGGAGAATTAAGGGGAGGATATTAGAACCGCACTAGCCTTCTAGTTATGAGGATTAGAGAAACTAGACCAAGTTCTAATTAGTCAACTAGGACCAACTAAAACTAGGGCTAGATGAACTAGAGGAGGCTCCAAAACCTGTGTTGAGAAAAGATGAAAATCCTGTAGTATATATAGATTGGAGGGGAGAGGGAGGGGCTCCACAAGGAAGGAAAGGACTCCCCTCCTTGACCAGCCAAGAGGAGGGGGAGCCCCCCCTAATTCAGCCTCCACTCCCTTCCCCAAGTGGAAGGAGGGCGCCACCTCTACTTGGGCTCAAGTAGTGTTCCACCACTTGGCCTTTTTAGGCGCGTTGATATTAAATTAAATATAAAAGCCCTCTAACAATTACTAGAGCATATCATATATAATTCAACATCACCCGAAACATTCTCCAACTATATATTTGTTGGGGAACGCAGTATTTCAAATTTTTTACCTATGATCACACAAGATCTATCTAGGAAATGCATAGCAACGAGCGGGGAGAATGTGTCCACGTACCCTCGTAGACCGAAAGCGGGAGCATTTAGTAACACGGTTGATGTAGTCGAATGTCTTCGCGATCGAACCGATCCAAGCACCGAACGTATGACACCTGCGGGATCAGCACACATTCAACTCGATGACGTCCCTCGAACTCTTGATCAGTTGAGGCCGAGGGAGAGTTCCGTCAGAACGACGGCGTGACGAAGGTGATGATGAAGTTACCGGCGTAGGGCTTCGCCTAAGCACTACGACGATATGATCGAGGTGTGGAACTATGGAGGGGGGCACCGCACACGGCTAAGAGAAGACTTGGTGTGTCTTTGGGGTGCCCCCCTCCCACGTATATAAAGGTGGGAAGGAGAGGTGGCCGGCCAATGGGGGGGCGCGCCATGGGGGGAGTCCTACTCGGACTCTCGGTCCAAGTAGGATCCGCTCCCTTTCCTTTCCGAAGAAGGGCGAAGGAGGAAAAAGATGGAGGAGAATAAGAAAAGGGGGGCCGCCCCCAACCCTAGTCCAATTCGGATTGGGCTTGGGGGGCGTGCGCCTTCACCTAGCCGCCGCCTCCTCTCTTCCACTAGGGCCCATGAAGGCCCATTAACCCCCCTGGGGGGGTTCCAGTAACCCCCCGATACTCAGATAAATGTCCGAACCTATCCGAAACCTTTCCGGTGTCCAAACATAACCTTCCAATATATCAATCTTTATGTCTCGACCATTTCGAGACTCCTTGTCATGTCCGTGATCACATCCGGGACTCTGAACAAACTTCAATTCATCAAATCACATAACTCATAATACAAATCGTCATCAAACGTTAAGTGTGCGGACCCTACGGGTTCGAGAACTATGCAGACATGACCGAGACACATCTTCGATCAATAACCAATAGCGGAACCTGGATGCTCATATTGGTTCCTACATATTCTATGAAGATCTTTATCGGTCAAACCGCATGACAACATACGTTGTTCCCTTTGTCATTGGTATGTTACTTGCCCGAGATTCGATCATCGGTATCATCATACCTAGTTCAATCTCGTCACCGGCAAGTCTCTTTACTCATTCCATAATGCATAATCCCGTGACTAACTCAGTAGTCACATTGCTTGCAAGGCTCATAGTGATGTGCATTACTGAGAGGGCCCAGGGATACCTCTCCGATACACGGAGTGACAAATCCTAATCTCGATCTATGCCAACTCAACAAACACCATCGGAGACACCTATAGAGCATCTTTATAATCACCCTGTTATGTTGTGACATTTGATAGCATACAAGGTGTTCCTCTGGTATTCAGGAGTTGCATTATCTCATAGTCTGAGGAACATGTATAAGTCATGAAGAAAGCAATAGCAAAAAAACTAAACGATCATTATGCTAACCTAACAGATGGGTCTTGTCCAGCACATCATTCTCTAATGATGTGATCATGTTCATCAAATGACAACACATGTCTATGGCTAGGAAACTTAACCATCTTTATAACGAGCTAGTCAAGTAGAGGCACACTAGGGACACTATGTTTGTCTATGTATCCACACATGTACTAAGTTTCTCATTAATACAATTCTAGCATGAATAATAAACATTTATCATGATATAAGGAAATATAAATAACAACTTTATTATTGCCTCTAGGGCATATTTCCTCCAGTATCCCACTTGCACTAGAGTCAATAATCTAGATTACATAGTAATGATTCTAACACCCATGGTGTTGGGAATATTACTACTATACATAAACCGGCCAGGAGAGGCCGGATTATCCCCATGATGATTACTTTGTTTGAAGACCATGAAGACAAAGATGGTGGCGCTTAATGAAGGCCCAAAGCCCAAATGCGGGTTAAGGCCCGTAGACATAAACCGACATTGGTATATAGCTTGTATTGTAAGATAGAAGGAATAGAGACCGAGCCGGACACATTTATGATCCGGCCTCGGGATTCTATAAACCGACGGGCGTTGACCTATGTATATAAAGGGGCGACCCGGCGGTGGTTCAGGGACAACACACAATAACTCGAGAGCCAGGCAAATCGGATTCGCTCCGTGGTCATTGAAACCCTAGCAGTTCCATTACAAGTGGATTAGGCTTTCACCTTCACAGTAAGGGGCCGAACCAGTATAAACTCTTGCGTCCCTTATCCGCTTTAACCCCTTTAAGCTAACCCGTAGCGATGGCTCCACGACTAAGTCCTTTCACGTGGACATCTGCCGTGACAAAACCACGACAGTTGGCGCCCACCGTGGGGCTATCGCATGATGGTTTTGAGTTCTTAAAGGGCTGCTTCGAAGGACTCAAGGGATACGCTGTGGGCCGGATGACTAAAAGTCGTTGCGGCAAGCTCTACATCGACGATGCACGATGGGGTTCCGAGGCCGGCTCAATTGAGTATGGGTACCGGGTCCCCTTTGGTGGAATTCACGTCTTCATCGGCAAGATCGATGAACCGGGCCCTGAGCCGGACATCTGCAGTGACATCATTGAGACGGCTCAGCGTGCAAGATCTGCCCAGGTTCAGCCTGCCGTAAAGTGCGCCTTAGTAGGTGTCATCCATGGAGCGGAATATGAGGATAGATCAGCATCTGGTGGCAAAACCGTTGTCTATTCTGATGACGAGTCTTCAACCGGAGAGACGGAGTCACTGTATCAGCTGCAGGATGGCTGGATTAGCGGTGGTTCCGATGGCGACAGTATTCCGGACCCCCTTGATCCGCCGAGTCGGGCCGCGGTTTTCATGGCCGGTAGACAATCAACACAACACTCTTCGACCACCGCAGCAATGATCTCCGGTTCAGCGGAAGCAACACCAGCAGGAGCAGGGGGCTCTACGCCGCCTCCGGCTCAGGTTTTGTCCGATTTGTTCGACGCTTTGGCAATGTTGCTGGCAGAGGTGGACGCGGCAAACCAGGATTAGCACAATGCGGAGATTGCAAAGGTGAAGGATCAGATAACTCAGGCTAAAGCAGACGTGGCGGCGGAGAACACCAGGATGGCTACGGAACGGGCCGAGTTGGAGGCTCAGGCTTACCGGCTTATGCTGGATTAGAGAACGTTAGATGATGTCATGAGGAGAAGATACTAGTCGCACCTTCCGCCGGTTTTTGAGGCAAGAAATCTCTTCAACATGCTAGGAGCAGGCACCAGCAACCAACCAGTGGTAAACCGGGCAGAGGCACCTGGGACCAGGGCACCGGTTCAGCCGCGCGCGATGGATCCACCGCCTCAGCCTCGTCAGAACGATGTCCCATCACGACACGTCTCAACGCCTCCGGGTCATTACTCTAACCCGTTGGATAACATCGTGGCTGCCACTTCATGGTTGGCAGCTCTTCTGATTGATGGCGAGTCCCCAGTAGCAGTTGAGACACGACGAGCTAGGGAGCTCCTTCAGACGGCCTTCACTCAGCATCATCTTATTCATATAGCCACGAAAGGATTCATTCTACTCCCCGCCCGAGCCAAAGCTACAGCAGGCATATCGAAGAACTGTCCGTATCAAGCAGCGCACGGAATCGTAATCTGCCCCGTGGCCATAACCCGGCGGGCGGTGGTGGCAATGCTCAGGATGTAGTGGATCGCGCTAGGGCACGTCGAGAGGCCGAGTTAGTGGCACAACATGAGGCCCGCCAACTCACTCCTGTTCGTCCAACAACATCGGTGGAACCAGGGGTTACCTCCAGTTCTTTGGGGGTACCATGTCTCGTCCCAGCATTGCACAATGTACGACTACCCAAGGATTTCAAAGGCCCGCGCAAGGAGCCGAATTACACTGCCGATTTATCCCCCGAGTCATGGGTGGACAGCTATGAGATGGCAATGGAGATGCTGGATGTGGACGAGGCGATGTGTGCCAAACACTTTACCATGATGTTGGAGGGAACAACTCACACATGGTTGAAAAACCTGCCAGCCAACTCCATTGGGTCGTGGGCCGAGTTGAGGGCCCGGTTCATACAGAATTTCAAGGATACGTGCAAGCAGCCCATGTCAATTGTGGATTTAGCTGCTTGTGTCCAGGAGGAAGGAGAATCAACAACCCGCTGGGTGCACCGGGTTCCGGAGATTTTGCATTCATCAGACCAAATCAACGCTGACACAGCCGTTTTAACATTGGAAGGCAATTGCCGGTTTGCACCTTTGAAGCTGAAGTTGGGACGGCTCAAACGCCATTGTAATGACATGGGAACACTTATGGCGGCTCTGGTGAAGTATGCCGACTCCGATAGTACCAAGGACCCCGAGTATGATGATGACAAGACAGGGAAGGGAAAGAAGAGTGGCAACACCAAAGGGCAGCAGCATAACTCAGCAGGTCATGGGAAGAACGGTAAACGCAAGGCGGATAATAGCTTGGACTTTGTGGCTAACACCAACACCCAGGATAACGGTCAGCAGCGTAACGGTAAACCGCCCCAGCGGGGTGGAGGGTCAAGCCCCAAACTGGAGCGCCTGTTAAATCAGCCTTGCCCAAAGCACGGAACGGAGAGGCCAGCTACGCATCTTTGGAAGGATTGCTTCATTATGCGGGAGTTCAAAAATTCAAATCTCTTTCAATACGACAATGGACCGCCCAGCGGTTCAGGAGGCGGTTTCCATGGGCCGGGTTATGGAGGTGGCAGCTCCGGTTCCGGATTCCAAGGCAACCAAACCGGACATGGAAATCAAGGCAGTCAGGGCAACCAGGAAGGTTACAACCATCAGGGGAATCAACAGCAGCAGCAATCGGGTTATCAGAGCAATCCGAAGCAGTTGAATAATGGGCAGTATCATGTCTTCACCACTAGCTTATGTAAGCGCGCGATCAGAAGCTTCATAAAAGGGCCGTGAACTCCATTGAACTGGCGGTACCTCGTTATCTGTGCTGGTCTGAACAGCCCATCCTGTGGAGTCGAGAGGATCATCCACCCCGGGTTGACAATCCGGGTCATCTGGCCTTGGTGGTGGCACCTCAGGTTGGGGGGTATAAGTTTACCAAGATGCTTATGGATGGAGGAAGCAGTATCAATATCCTTTACTATGAAACCTTCCGTCGCATGGGGTTAATAGATAAGAATCTTAAACCGTCGAACACCGTGTTTCATGGTATGGTGCCTGGTAAATCGGAATACCCAGTTGGCAAGATAGCCCTGGAGGTTGCTTTTGGAGATGATCATGATTCAAGATCAGAGGTGTTGACTTTTGAAGTGGTGAAAACCAAGAGTTCATATCATGCCCTGTTCGGACGACCGGTGAGGGAGTCCTGGATTAGGGGGTCTCCGGACCGCCGGACTATATCCTTTGGCCGGACTATTGGACTATGAAGATACAAGATTGAAGAAGGCAAGCTAGGCAATACGGATATGTATATCTCCTCCTTTGTAACCGACCTTGTGTAACCCTAGCCCCCTCCGGTGTCTATATAAACCAGAGGGTTTTAGTCCGTAGGACGACAACAATCATACCATAGGCTAGCTTCTAGGGTTTAGCCTCTTTGATCTCATGGTAGATCAACTCTTGTACTACTCATATTATCAAGAACAATCAAGCAGGACGTAGGGTATTACCTCCATCAAGAGGGCCCGAACCTGGGTAAACATCGTGTCCCCTGCCTCCTGTTACCATCCGCCTTAGACGCACAGTTCGGGACCCCCTACCTGAGATCCGCCGGTTTTGACACCGACATTGGTGCTTTCATTGAGAGTTCCACTGTGCCGTCACCGTAAGGAAGGATGCCTTGTCTCGTTGTTAAAAACACATTACCGCCGAGGGAGCCCTGGCTGTCGGCCAAACTCTCCGGCTAGGCAGTTTCATCATGACCGCCCGTTCGGCTGCTGCACCGACGATGACTTCCCGGGTCATCGAAAACAGCCTCCATGTCGGCTCAGAATTTGTCGAGCAGATGGATCCAATGGAGCTCTCATCCCTAAACGAGCTCTTGGATCGCATCGCCGCCTTGGGAGTTGCTACAGACTATGATCGGATTGGGCTTAAACCCGATCAAAGGGAGATTAACTCTCCATCGGTCACCCATCATATTGCGGTGGTGGAGGAACAATGCGGCGATTCTTCCTCTATCTTGAGGACTAACTATGTCCGGATTCCTGAGCTCTCCAAGCCGGATACCCGTTTACGGGAGGACATCACCCAAGCCCTGAACCTAGAGTCAGGCGGCGGGCCAGACTTATCGGGTAACATCCCGAAACCCGAACTTCCAAGATTGGAAACTCCTCGGCCCCTGGGTCTCAGATCGGGTAAGGGTTCGGACTCAAAGCCACCCACCCACCCAATCATAAATGATCTTTCCCACACCAGGCAAGCGCCCAAGGAAACAGTACATCATTATTGGGCCAGATTCCTCCTTGTGATGAACAAGTTTAAGGACTGTCGCGAGGAAGACGCAGTTTCATTTTCTGCAATAATTGCACGGACAAGGGAATCCTTAACGCCATAAGTCGCCGTGACATATCACGTTTCGCCGACTTGGCGTCCATAGTACGAAAGTACTGTGCGATGGAAAGCGCCTGGAAAACTGAAACGAAATTTTGGGATAATCCGGCTCCAAATATACACCCAGTCCGAAGTAAAAGGGTGCACTATCATAAGACACGTGAGTTAATTACAAAGAAGCAAAGACCCTCTACAGCGCGTGGAACCGTATTGGAGGGATGGCTCAACAAACCCTGCAAAATTCATAGTACAGCGGATACCATACCAACACACAACCTTAAAGCATGTTGGGTACTCCGGCAGGTGGCCAAAAGTGGTGAGGATCTTCTCATCTCAGATGCCACAGAGCACCATCCCGGGGATAACAATACGGTATTAACAGTCTTTGAAACCTTCGCATCAAATAATAGGCGCAAGCGAACACTCCGCAGCCTTGCCGAAATCTGCCACGTGGCAGCAATAAATCCATGGAGTGACACGGCTATTACCTTCAATTCCAGTGACGAACCTAAATTCTGAACAGCCCGAGCACCAGCTGCACTGGTCCTCCGTCCAACTGTGGACGGCTTTCGACTCTCCAAAGTACTCATGGACGGCGGCAGTGGATTAAACCTCATCCATGAGGAAACTCTTCAAAAAATAGAAATAGACTGGAACTGCATTGAGCAAAGCAACACAACCTACAGAGGAATCATCCCCAATCGGGAAGCACGCTGTGCTGGGAAAATCACACTAGATGTGGTATTCGGCATGCCGGAGAACTATAGGTCCGAAGAAATTACATTCCAAGTGGCCCCATTCAATAGCGGATACCACGCCCTTTTAGGGCGGGAGGCGTTCACGATCTTACAAGCTATACCCCATTATGGGTACATGAAGCTCAAAATGCCCGGGCCCAACGGAATCATCACTCTCGCTAGTGATCCAGACACAGCACTCCGCGCCGAAAACAAAACAGCCGCATAGGCCCTCGAGGCATTATCCGAAGCCCTTGCGGCCGAGGAATTAACTATGCTGTGCTCCACAGTGGACAGGGACGACGTGATGCTTGACAAGAGATCCAAGTCCACCTCTTTTAAACCAGCGGATGAAATAGTCAAATTCCAAGTCCACCCAACGGACCCTACAAAAACAACCTCCATCGGGGCACAGTTAAACCCCGCTGTGGACACCGCACTATGAGAGTTCCTACGCGAGAATTGGGACATATTCGCCTGGCACCCCTCAGACATGCCAGGAATCCCACGCAGGCTGGCCGAACACAGCCTTAATATTCTAAAAGGATTCAAGCCGGTCAGGCAGACTCTTCGGCGTTTCTCTGAACCTAAGAGACAAGCTATGGGAGAGGAACTAGCCAAGTTATTGGAGGCCGGATTCATTAGAGAAATAAAACACCCGGACTGGCTAGCAAACCTGGTGATGGTACCAAAGAAGGACAAACCCTGGCGCCTATGTGTCGATTTCAAGGACCTCAACAAGGCTTGCCCAAAGGATCCCTTCCCCCTCCCCCGCATTGATCAAATTATCAATGCTACCGCAGGACACGATTCATTGTGTTTCCTCGACGCATACTCCGGCTACAACCAATTCAAGATGGCGGAGTCCGACCAAGCCGCAACGACATTTATCACACCATACGGCCCCTTCTATTTCAACACAATGTCTTTTGGGCTCAAAAACGCCGGCGCAACATATCAGCACATGATTCAGACATGTCTGGAGAAACAGATCGGCAAAACAGTAGAGGCATACGTAGATGATGTGGTCGTCAAAACCAAACACGTCGACTCTCTAATAGACGACTTGAGGCTCACATTGCACAACCTCCGAACATACGACATCAAGCTCAATCCGGAAAAATGCGTTTTCGGTGTACCAGCCGGAAAGCTCCTGGGTTTCATTGTCTCCAGTAGAGGAATTGAAGCAAATCCGGACAAAATCCGAGCTCTGTCACAGTTGGCTATACCAACGGACCTGAAACAAATCCAGAAATTAACCAGATGTGTGGCGGCTCTAAGCTGCTTTATCTCCCGCTTAGGAGAAGAGGCATTACCCCTTTATCGCCTCCTTCGGCGCACCGAACACTTCGAGCGGACGGACGCTACCACAGCCGGATTGGAAGAAATAAAAGCCATACTAGCAACCAACCCAATCCTGGCCGCGCCAAACATCGGTGAACCAATGATGTTGTACATTGCGGCAACTCATTAGGTTGTAAGCGCAGTGCTCGTCGTCGAACGAGAAACGGACGGACATAAATCCCCCCTTCAAAAGCCGGTATATTATGTATCCACTGTCCTCACTCCATGCAAATCATGGTACCCACATTATCAAAAGATAGCCTATGCGGTATTCATGGCATCCCGGAAGCTGCGACACTACTTTCAAGAGTGTTCAATTACATTAGCCTCGGAAGTGCCACTTAATGCTATTATAAACAACCGCGACGCCACGGGCCGGATTGCCAAATGGGCCATTGAGATCCTCCCGTTCGACATAACATTCAAACCTCGGCGAGCCATTAAATCGCAAGTATTGGCCGACTTTGTTGTTGAATGGACGGAAGCCGAACTCCCTAAAGAGTACGGCGCATACTCCAATTGGATCATGCAATTCTACGGCTCCAAAATGTTGGCTGGTCTGTGGGCTGGCGTCGTCCTGGCGTCCCCAACCGGAGATACAGTTCAATACGTACTACATATACTGTATACAGACTCCAACAACGCAGCCGAATACGAAGCCCTGTTACATGGTCTTCGGATGGCAGTCTCCATGGGCATTCAACGCCTGGAGGTGCATGGGGATTCAAACCTCGCAATATCCCAAATAAGTGGAGACTTCGATGCCAAGGATCCGAAGATGGCGGCCTATCGCAACGCCGTCCTAAAGATGCCAACTCGGTTCGAGGGGCTCGAATTCCACCATGTGGCTCGAGAAAACAATCAAGCGGTGGATATCCTCACCCGCATCGGCGCGAAACACGATGTGGTCCCCCCCCCCCGACATCTTTTTGGAGAGTTTGTTTAAGCCATCCGTGGTATGGGAAGGGGACATCGGTAACAATAGTCCGAACCTAGCCAAAATGCCCGATACCGAACACTCTGACATAATCGGAGGTTCTGCCACCGAAATAACACCTTCAGCCAACGTAATAATGGCCATCATCGCCCGTGGACAGAACCATTCTTGGCCTACCTAACTAGGCAGGAACTTCTCGAGGACCAAAATGAGGAACGCTGCATAGTGCGGTGATCTAAAGCCTACAGGGTCCACGAGGGAGAGCTGTATAAAAAAAGCACTACCGGAGTCCTTCAAAGGTGCATCTCCAAAGAGGAAGGGTGGAAGCTTTTGGCAAAAATTCACGCCGGACTCGGCGGCCACCATGCCGCAGCCCGGGCCCTTGTAAGCAAGGCCTTTCGTACAGGTTTTTATTGGCCGACGGCCCGGGTAGATGCACAGGACTTGGTCCAACGATGCGTCGGTTGCCAGCTTTTTTCAAACCAAAGCCACATGCCACCTACCGCCCTCCAAACAATCCCCATTACCTAGCCCTTCGCCATCTGGGGGCTTGACATGGTTGGACCTCTTAAAGGGGGAACCCATAAGAAAAAAAATACTTACTGGTCATGGTGGATAAATTCACCAAATGGATAGAAGCCAAACCTGTCAAAACGGCCGAATCCGGACCGGTGATAGACTTCATATCCGAGGTTGTACACCGTTATGGCGCCCCCCACAGCATCATCACTGACAATGGCATGAACTTCACGGCCGATGAGGTAAAACTCTGGTGCAGCAACATGGGCATTAAGCTCGATTATGCCTCTGTCTATCACCCACAAACTAACGGCCAAGTTGAGCGAGCAAATGGTCTTATCATGAGTGGCATCAAACCCAGATTAGTGCGGTCCTTAAAGGAGTCTAACACGCACTGGGTAGAGGAGCTCGACTCCGTACTCTGGGGGCTGCGGACCACGCCGAATCGTACTACCGGACACACACCCTTCTTTATGGTGTACGGCGCAGAGGCGGTTCTACCCTGCGGCATAATTCATGACTCACCTCGAGTGCGCATGTACGAGGAAAGAGAAGCCGAGCTCGATCGGCAGGACAGTCTGGACACCCTGGAGGAGGAGCGCGACGTGGCAAAAGCCCGTTCCGTATTCTATCAGCAACAGGCTCGCAGATACCAAAGTAGAGAAGTATGGGCCAAAACTTATAACGTTGGCGAGCTAGTTCTACGCCCGTCGAAGAAGAAAAAGACCAAGCTCGAGCCCAAATGGGAAGGTCCCTTCATTATTGACCAAGTTCTGACCGGTGGAGCGTACCGTCTGCGGGATGCATCGAATAATCGACTTGAGCTGAACCCATGGAACGCAGCCAGGCTCCGAAGATTCTACGCCTAGTGCCGGACTCTATGTGCGTCTCCTTCCTCTATCCATTTTTTGCATATACATTATCTGTCTTTTTTCTCTTCCTTACTTTTATTCTTTCTCAAGGCCTTCAAGGGCCAACTTGTGCCTTGCTTGCACACTATTGACGCGCTAACCGCGCTCATTATACCTGGGGGCTTCTTACACAGAAGCTTAATTATTCATCTGGGCTTCATGCCCCGCACATGTGTTATTCTTCCGCATGTACCTTTTCTTTGCCATCATATGCATCGATATGACTTAAGTTTTGGCCAAGCTGGGTTGCTTGGATCTTGTAATTATGCCCTACATTCCCGTTAATTCGGCTAGGGCATAAGGGGAGCACCTCTCGATTGTTACTGCTGGGTCAGCCGGATGTGTACCTCAGACTGGGTGAAGCCGAAAGCTAGCGTTCTTAAGGGAATATTCGGTCGGTGAACAAAAGATGATTTTTATTTATTTTCCATATGTGCCCCCAGATGTTTTTGCCTGCGTCTCCTCTCGCAGTGCGGACATGCACTTTAAGGCATGCGTACCCAGGGAAAGGAACCCTTAACGGAACTATTCTCCCTGGAAGATGTTTCTTACTACCAATGTAATATAACATAACTAGTTGGATACTTGTATGTTCAAGCACTAATGACCCCTATGCCTCGTTCCCACGCATACCCCGGTTCTTATATAACTGAGCGGGTATTCGGATACACTCTGGACTATTGGGTCCCGAGGTTGAAGCGAAAAGGTCCGCCATGACAAATGATTTACAATCCGGCTAGAAGGCATTATACATCTCACTTTAATTACATAGTCATGTAGACTGACTAAATTCCTCTTCTATACCATCCAACAGGCTGTCTAGCCTACAATCCTATTGGGAATACTTTGCGGCTAATTCTACATGCCCATACACTAAGCTAACGGGGATCTCTTTCCCATCGGGCCCCACAGGTCTGACCTCGACCATGTGGTTTGGGTCAGCCTTGGTATACCGTGTCTTCACCATGGCCGAGGCTTCCCTGGCACCTTGACGGCAGGCCGATATCTTCCATAATCAGAAGCGCCGCCGTGCTCCCTTGAGCTTCTCCTCAAGCTCTCCTATGCCTTCTGGCAGGGAGACGGATGGCCACAAGGCCTGGGCAATACCTTGCATCACCTGCCGAACTTGTTTGTGCAGTTGTGAGAGCTCGGGTAGAAGATCACCCACAGACCCGGGCATCTCCTCCATGGGCCGACCCGTCAGCATACCTGCAGACATAACTCTGTTAGCCGGCTTCTCCGCCGCACCCTTTCAAGGGTTCGTTCAAGCACTTACTGAAAATGCCGCGTCGAAGCCGCTTATTCTCCTTCTCGGAGTCCGCAAGCTGGGCTCGAACATCTTTCAATTCCACGCTCATCTTGGTATTGGCGTCTTGGAGATTGTTTTTCTCCCGCCTGACCTTAGTCAGCACGCGTTCGCCAGCCTTTAGCTGTCGTACAACATGCTGGTCCTCCGGATTCTCTCCGGAGTCATCTGCAATATCTACTGTTAGATCTGCAGCCATGCCGCACACTATATGGTACCTATCATTCTTCGAAACAAATGTTACCAGCTGGGGACTTTTCAGGTTCCTTCAATGCGGGAATGGCGGCCCGAAGTTGGGTCTTGCATTCCTCCAGCTCCTATGACAGTCGAGTATTCTTCTCTGTAAGAACCTGCATAATAGATGATCCTTAAATCAGTTGTGCCAACTGTTTCAAGTCTTAGGGGCTACTGATACATATAATCGTCAGATTTGCTTACCTGTACATCCCTTACATACTGGTCCATGGCTCTGGCTAGACCATTTTGAGAAGCAGGGAGGTACGCGTCTCTAGAATTGAAGGCATCAAATGCCTCTGGTGAGAAGCAAGCGTCACGGAGTACGGCCCGGCGATGCCTATGATTCATGGCGCTCTCCACTTCCGAATTTGTAGCGGCCAGTCTATCTGCATCCTCTATAGGAGGAGTATCCGGCGTCCGCCCCATGTCGGCTTCCGCCTCTATGTTCGGCCCAGGAGCCCGACTGGTGGAAGCATGATTGACAGCCTCTCCGGACATATTCCGGTGAGTGTTTTTTCTATTAAAGAAACATGGACGTCATTACATTTTGAGAAAGACGACAACCACGGAGCGGGGTTTTTGTCATACCTCTGCGTCGGTGTCTCCGTCCTGACCGCCTTCCTTTTTGTCCTACCCGGCCTCGGTGCCTCTTGTTGGCGAGTTGCTGCGGGTTCGGCACGGCGTCCCAAATGCCTTCCCTATAAAACACCATATGTATATGGTGGGTGAAGTGTCTAAAAGGGGATATTAGTTTTCGGAGTTGGGATTTTGGTTTTTCTTACGAGCGACGCAGGGGGCAGTCCGGGATAGTCGGTCGTAATGGCCACCATGGCGTCATCACAGCTCAATTGATAGAACTGCCTGTCTATCAGCTCCACGAATATGTCCGGATCTTCTTCGAGTCCGAGACCGAGGGCCCGGTCAGGGTCCTCTGGTTGTGGAGATGGGCTGTTGACCTCCCTTACGGCTTTTTGCAGCTCCTGCCGTAAAATGGCAAGGTGAGTACCCACGACAAAGAATGCGAGAAGAATGGGAGTAAGGAGATATAACTCACCCAGCTTGGAGGGTTGTACATGGAGAATCCATCCCATGGCTTGATGCGGATGAACTCCTCTTCCTCTCCCTTGAACAACTCGGACAGAATTTTTGCTAAAGCAGTAGCGGTGTCCGATCCCTTACGCTCGCAACGGGTGGCATCATCTTCCCCGTTAAAACACCACAGGGGGTGCCCTCGATATTGAAGTGGCTACACTCCCCGCATTATGCATATTGACATAACCTTGATTACTGTCAATCCTGATTGAGCCGGCGCTTTAATCTGGTTCATCAGGTAAAGGACTTCTCCGTGGTCTTCTTCCTGGGGGCTCCGTGGGCGCCACCTTTGGTGTTTCTTCAGAGGAGCATTGTTGAACTCAGGAAGACCCCGCCGAATGGGGTCCGAAAGGGGGACGTCCTCCATATAAAACCATTCTGAAGGCCAGTCCTCAGACGTCTTCTTCAGAGTACCGGACAGGTATCCGGTTTCGGCGATGCGCCATATTTCGGCTCCGCCTACTTGATTAAGTGACCCCTTCTGTGTGCGGGGGACGAGGCAAGATAACCTTTTCCACAGCTCGAAATGAGCCTCGCAGCCCAGGAATAACTCGCAGAGGGAAACGTAGCCGACGATGTGTAATATGGAAGCAGGGGTGAAATTATGCAGTTGGAGGCCGTAAAACTCCAGGAGCCCGCGGAGGAACGGATGAATTGGAAATCCGAGTCCCCTTAATAAGTAAGGAACAAGGCATACCCGCTCCCCCGTAGAGGGGCCGGGGAAGCTCTCCGCTTGCTCCCTACCATCGTAGGTGGCGAGCCTGGCTCGGACGGGAACCATATACGCTGGAGGGAGAAATCCCTGAGTCTGCAGTTTGACTAATCGACTGGGTGAGACAAAACACCTCTCCTAATCACTGGGCTTAGGGCTACGTGGGCGAGAGGAGGAGCTGCGATGGTCGGCCATGTTGGAGTGGATTTTTCCGAAGCGTGCTCCGATGGATTCTCGCTGTGGGAGGATGGTATGGATTGGATCTAAGAATCCCCATCCCTTTAATAGACAATTTATTTATCTGGCTAGGGGGGCAAATGTAAAAATGCCCTGGCTCCTCGTGTTCATTTGACGCGTGGAAGATAGCCCTTGTTGGGCGCGGAACCCAGGAGGTCCACTACTTAACAAACATTCAAAATTTGGAGAAGAACCCGCCTTGCAATGCCGAAGACAATACTGCGTATCGGACTTGACGTCATTGAAGCCTGGTTCGGGGGCTACTGAGGGAGTCCTGGATTAGGGGGTCTCCGGACCGCTGGACTATATCCTTTGGCCGGACTGTTGGACTATGAAGATACAAGATTGAAGAGTTTGTCCCGTGTCCGGATGGGACTTTCCTTGGCGTGGAAGGCAAGCTTGGCAATACGGATATGTAGATCTCCTCCCTTGTAACCGACTCTGTGTAACCCTATCCCCCTCCGGTGTCTATATAAACCAGAGGGTTTAGTCTGTAGGACAACATACAATCATATCATAGGCTAGCTTCTAGGGTTTAGCCTCTACGATCTCGTGGTAGATCAACTCTTGTAATACTCATATCATCAAGATCAATCAAGCAGGACATAGGGTATTACCTCCATCGAGAGGGCCCGAACCTGGGTAAACATCATGTCCCCTGCCTTATGTTACCATCCGCCTTAGACGCACAGTTCGGGACTCCCTACCCGAGATCCGCCGGTTTTGACACCGACACCATCCAATGTGGTCATGTATAGGTTCGCGGCGTGGCCCGGGCGTATTTTCTCCCGCAAACAGGAGACAAACGTGGGGGGGCTTTGTGGGCGTCCGGGCAACACCCACGCCTGCTTCTGACTGCCCTGGCCCACCCAAACCCCCACCCGCCCCTCCCGCGCTCTCCTTCCAATGCACACGCCGCTTACCGTGCTGCATTCATGCCGGCTCAGAGCACGCTGTGGACAGCATTGATGCTGCGATGTGACCAGAGGGAGGGCGGCGTAGACCGACATGGCCTCTCGGGAGCCGTCGCTTCAATGCAGATGTAACTTCCCGAGTAACCAACTACGGCCGCTGCGCCGCATTGCAGCGGCTGACTGACCCTTCGCAGGGCCTTGCCGCGGCTATAAAAGCCATGCTCATGTGTCGTCCACATTGCAATCTATCTTCTCTTCCTCTTCTTCCTCCCCTCTCCCCGCCCATCTCCCTCCACAACTCCGGTGATGGGAAATTCGTGGGCCTTGGCGCTGGCAGGCGGCGGTTCCAGGACACGCTCCGGCGGATCATGGCGCCGCCACCCTCGAACTCCGGGGTCATCATCCTCATCGGCAAGCGGCTCCTCGATGAAGACGGAGATTGTCATCTCCTCGGTGACAAGGAGGACCAGCCATCGCAGCAGGAGCAGCAGTCCGCGTCGGCGGTGGTGGGTCAGGTGTACGCCGACACTGACGCGGAGTACGAGGAGTAGATGGAGTTGATGCTCTGTCGCTCCGTGCTCCACCTGAACGACCAGGCTCCACCACCGGGGGCGCTCCTTCCCGTGAAGCCGGAGCCGGCATCCCCTCGACGCTCTCCGTCGTGCAATCCTGGCGTCCAAATTGGACGCCACGTGAAGGAAGAGCGTCTCTTGCCGCGGTCCCTGCGCGTTAAGGAGGAGCGGCTCTCTCCACTGGCCCGACACGTCAAGGAGGAGCGTCGCGCGCCGCCGCCCCTATCCAATGCGATTGCGACGAAGGCGCGCGATCACATTCTCCACTACCTCGGCAGTGGCGGGGGCGGCGGCAAATGTTCGTCGTTGCGGAGCGCCATGATGGCGCAGGAGTACACCGATAGGGAGCAGCGTCGGTGGGACAGGCGCAACGCGACGCGCCGGTCCAAATTCGCGGACTCCGACATCCCGCCGCCACATATCATGGCGGACACGGAACTGGCGTATGTATGGGCCTTGTACCGCTCCTTGACGACGTGGGAGACGGCCAAGCGTCGTCTTCGCCGCCTCGACGGGGAGATGACCAAGTACGGTGAGAAATGGTCTCTCAGCGAGATCGCCGCCGGCAATGTTGCCTCCTCAAAGGACCGCCGTCCTCCCCCCCTCCCCCCCAGCCGCAGGCGCAGGAGGAAGCGGAGAGGATCATCCGCGAGCGTCAGGCGGCTGCCGGGAAGCCCTGTCGTCACGGCTCCACCTTTCGCCGCCCGAAACCCGACTCCAACGCCGGATTGAGCGACGATGATGGAGGAGGAGCCGTCGGCCAGTCCGACATGACTTACAAGGTCACCGTCAAGTATAGAGTAGTTTAGCGTTTTATTTTATAGGTTTTTAGTTCACCGGACTATATGTACAAATTATCTTAGTTTCAATGAAATCCACTCTGTTTAGTTTGCACGAATTTCGTCCTGCTGATTTCAGTTATTTTTAAACTGTATGCGGACAGCGTTGGATGGCAGCCTCCCACATCCATATCTGCGGACTGGTCATTCCTATCCACCGACGAATGCAGGAGGAAATTTATGAGTCGCCGTTTAAGATGCCCTAAGGCAGTAGGAGGCGAGAATGCACGGTGAGTGTGCTATTCTACTCTTGCAAGCGTGACAAAGCTTGAGGTTTAGAACTTGCTTTGGACGTTTACATAATCCGGTACGGCCAAGAAGTTGATCCAACGGTTGACAATATCGAATTTTGGTGCTTTTCTACCACAAGATAAGAATACATCAACAAACACTATTTGAAGGTAGTACGGTGATCTAAACGCTCTTATATTTTTTTTACGGAGAACTACCTTTTAAAAACGCCTTTCAAAAACCGCTATTTAAAATTACGCAAATGTTACAACTCTAACGTCAGTTTTTTATTTTACCATAGCAAATTGAACGCTTTCTATGGCAAATTATATTGTCGTGAGGATGACAAATTCTTTTAGCAAGCAAGGCAAATTCAAGGAAAAAACTGAACATGGCAAGGATTTGCCATAATTTATTTACTAAAGAGAATTGACATTCTCACAAGTCATGATATTATAATTTATCATGAAAAATGTTCGTTTACCATGCTAAAAAAAGTCTGGCGTTCGATTTGTGGCGAATACTTCAAATTTTTAGTATACTATATAGTACGGATACATTAGTTGCGTAATTTTAGCAGCGCCATTGGTCATAGCTCACAAAGATTAAAAAGGAAACAAGGCCACTGGTCAGTCACGAGGCTTTTGACCGAAATACCTATTTGAGTTTTTCTTTTTCTTTTTGGAGATGAAGTACCTACTTGAGTTGAGACCCCTGGAAACCCTTGAGCATGAACTAGTGGAGACCGTACAGACCCACGACGGGGAAGTTGAGAACCCCGGATACAACCGCCTGCTCCTTGCGTGCGCAAGCCTATGCACTGTCTGGGCTGGTCATGATCGTAGGCGCTGTCTTGTCTGGAGGCGTCGTGCATTTGTGTATTCTCCTACTACTGCATTTGTGGTGCGTGTCTTTTCCAGTCTGTCCCATCAGACACACACAGCCTACTCCACTACCACAAGAGGAGTACTCCAGCTGCCAACCACGAAATCTTTTGGGCAGTGCGGTATACAATCTCTGCAGCAGCCAGATTTCGTGCGATTTGACGGACGCCGGTCGAGATTCAGGGAGCAAGAAACCCATCTTCTCCGGCTTGCTCTGGACTCATGCCAACCACCGGCGAAGGCGAAATGTGCGGCTGCTGTACGTACGTACAGGCTCATTGGTCACGAGTCGATCAAATCGTGTGTTCTACGATTATTATTTTTTATTAGGGTTCGACCAGTTGGAGCCCAAAACCCATTGGAGGCCGATCGAGGCGGCCTGGCGGAGTTGCCAAGAGATGTGTCCACCTCGTCTTCGGCCGAACAGGACAGGATTGCTACTCCAAGTCAAACCATATCCCTGCAAAAGCGCAATGAACTGCAGCTCGATCTTATCCCATCGCATGGGTCGTCGAGCGGCTCCCGGTACGTAGTACACGGTTTTGTCATGATCTCGCCGTTGTTCCCGCGGCTCCGCACGGCGCGTACACGACGCTCCCGACGACGCCATGCCACGGCTGGCACAGTGACACAGAGAAAGTTTTGTAGCGTTGCGCGCGCCGGTTGCGGACGCCGTCCTAGTCGATGTCACATGAGTGCGTGACCATGGCCCAGCCTATCCATCTACAGGAGTACGGGTGCGGGCACCCGACGCTCCATCCATCGCCATTGTTGTCCATGTTCACTGGCTCGACCAGGCCTTATCCGGTACACCAACTGTGCCGGGCCGCGTGCGCGTACGGCTCGCGTCTACGCAACGCGACAAGCCGAGCAAAGCGCCATGGTACGTAAAGGCATGGTGCCGGTACCGTGGCAGCACAGCTCCATCGACCCAAGACATTTCTAGATCTTTTAGGGCGTCCTCGATCCAGCGCGTGAGCTTTGCTTTTCCGGAGCGGTGGTAGGCCTGCAGCCGCAAGGCAAGTTGGTCAAATTGTACGTGCTTTGTCGCTTTGCTCGAATCGGCCGGGGAGCGTACTGTATTAAGGCCGGCGATGATGGTTAAGTAGATAGACGTACCGCCCGAACCACCCTCCCACGTGACCGATGCGATGCTATGCTCGTTACTTAAAGCAAAGACTCACGGAGCAGCAGATACTTTGCCAAGGCATCAACTCTGCTTACAGTTGCTGGGGAGTGTGTAGCATGCAGCAGAATACAGGTTCTGTTCAATGAAAAGAGGTGGAAGATTTCACTATTAATCACTTGATTATTATCGCCATGAAAGGTTTGAAGTTCGTTGGAATCCAAACAACTCCATATCTTCATCAGGTAGGGAAATCAGAGGGAGGGAGATCTGCTTGCTTTCCCGGCCGGCCGGGCCGGGGAAACGAACAAGGTGCCGTACGCTGGGTGGTGGCGCCACGGCGGAAAGCGCCGCCGTTGCTCTCGCCGTCTCACGTGACGGCGACCCCCTCACCGGCAAGTGGGGTGGTGGATGGATGGATGGGTGTGGATAACCTCGGCTCGAGAGATCTTTAACTGGGGGCTTGCGTGGCGCGGCGTCGAGATCTTTTCTTGGCGCGTACTCCGTACATGGGATGGGGTAGGCTCCTCCGTCCTTGCAGTTTGTCGCACATCCAGCGGCAACCAAATCGTGGCCACAAGCGCGGCAATCAATCGGGGGTAGGAGTATATGTACTACTACGCGTCGGTGCCGACTTGGGTCACGTTCTTCGCACGCCAGAATTTACGCGGCTTTATCGCATCCCCGCTGGCCTGCATTCAAGCCAAGTCAGATGATCTCAACTCTCAGGATGTGTAATCCGGAAGCTCTCAACAAGTTTATATGTTTAATGTAACAGGTTTCTTTTAAGAGATGATCTGAGTATTATTATTTTCAGATAAACAGACGATCCGAGTTATCTTCAAGAAGATGCATCCATCTCTCTCGTACGCGGCGCCATACGCATGGCCAGAGGCGACTGAACGGTGGCCATCGGCAAGACCAAACTATGTATAAATCATTCTGTGTAATCTTTGTGTTCACTGAACCACGGCAGTGTGACCTCTAGCAATGTTCCAACGAGCGAACTTTGTCATTAATAGTTGAGAGCAAAGACGAGTTGAAATAGTGCCTCCTCCTCTGCCTAGCGTCGCTGGCCACTTCAACCGTAGCGGCCACCGCTTCCTGCCGTTGATCACCCTGATCACGGCAGCCACCCAATTCATCTTTGATCCCTCGTCCTTTCCTCTTGGCTTGTCGTTCCCTTGAGGGGGATAATTACATGGGTTTTTCGCTGGTGGCACGGTTCTCGTGATCGAAACGGCAACTGAATAGACTTTTTTTTTGAAAATGATTCAGATCTATTACCAAAATTCGCTGGAAGTAGAAAGCACCTCAAACATAATAAAAATTACATCAAGATACCGAGACCAGCAAACAATCACTACCGCCACCAGAACAAGCCGCCGACGCGCCACTGTCACCGCTCCCTTATCGGAGCCGACTTGACCTTGTCGATGACAGCCGGGAAGTCTTCTTGCACGTGTCCCTAAGGAGATCGCAGTCGTCGTCGGGGTCGTCGAACCCTTGAATAGATCTGATATAACTGACACAGAATCTCGCCACACGACAAAAACCCTAACCCCACCACCCGAAGAAGATGGTAGGAATCTACGCCGGAGCTCCTTGACCATGTCCAGATGGACGAACTCGAGGAGGATCAAAGCCCGAAAGACAAAACTCAAAGAACAAGCACCGCCATTCATCCGAGCGCCGCACCTGCGAGGACTAAAAACCTAACCTAAACTACTAACCGGAGCTTGTGCACCAGGATTCCCCTCCTCGCCATCGGCCGCCGGAGCGGCAGGCAAAGGGGAAGGCGAATCCACGGGCCCGCCTTCTGCTATGTATCTATGCCTTTTGGGCTCAAGAGTGCCCAGGCGACTTATCAGCGCTGCGTCCAGAATTGCCTGCATAAATAGATTGGGCGCAATGTTCATGCATATGTGGATGATATTATGGTGAAGTCCAGAAAGGAGGAAACATTGATAGTTGACTTGAAGGAAACTTTTGATAACCTCCGGGTTTATAAGATGATGCTTAATCCAGCCAAATGTGTCTTTGGTGTACCGACAGGCAAGCTCTTGGGTTTTCTGGTGTTTAACAGGGGCATTGAAGCTAATCCGAAGAAGATTACAGCTATCACATCCCTGGCTAAACCGGCGTGTATCAACGATGTCTAGTGTTTGGTGGGCCGGATTGCAGCCTTAAGTCGGTTTATCAGTCGCCTTGGGGAGAAGGCTATCCCATTGTTTCAGATGCTAAAGAAGACTGATGACTTCGTCTGGAGTGATGTGATGTCTACTACACAACCTTCTTCTTGTAGACGTTGTTGGGCGTCCAAGTGCAGAGGTTTGTAGGACAGTAGCAAATTTCCCTCAAGTGGATGACCTAAGGTTTATCAATCTATAGGAGGCGTACGATGAAGATGGTCTCTCTCAAGCAACCTTGCAACCAAATAACAAAGAGTCTCTTGTGTCCCCAACACACCCAATACAATGGTAAATTGTATAGGTGCACTAGTTCGGTGAAGAGATGGTGATACAAGTGGTATATGGATGGTAGATAAAGGTATTTGTAATCTGAAAATATAAAAACAGCAAGGTAACTAATGATAAAAGTGAGCGTAAACGGTATTGCAATGATAGTAAACAAGGCCTAGGATTCATACTTTCGATAGTGTAAGTTCCCTCAACAATGATAACATAATTGGATCACATAACTATCCCTCAACATGCAACAAAGAGTCACTCCAAAGTCACTAATAGCGGAGAACAAACGAAGAGATTATGGTAGGGTACGAAACCACCTCAAAGTTATTCTTTCCAATCAATCCGTTGGGCTATTCCTATAAGTGTCACAAACAGCCCTAGAGTTCATACTAGAATAACACCTTAAGACACAAATCAACCAAAACCCTAATATCACCTAGATACTCCAATGTCACCTCAAGTATCCGTGGGTATGATTATATGATATGCATCACACATTCTCAGATTCATCTATTCAACCAACACAAAGGACCTCAAAGAGTGCCCCAAAGTTTCTACCGGAGAATCACGACAAAAACGTGTGCCAACCCCTATGCATAGGTTCATGGGCGGAACCCGCAAGTTGATCACCAAAACATACATCAAGTGAATCACGTGGTATCCCATTGTCACCATAGATACGCACGACAAGACATACATCAAGTGTTCTCAAATCTTTGAAGACTCAATCCGATAAGATTGCTTCAAAAGGGAAACTCAATTCATTACAAAAGAGAAGAGGGGGAGTAGAAACATAAGATCCAACTATAATAGCAAAGCTTGCGATACATCAAGATCGTGCCAAATCAAGAACACGAGAGAGAGAGAGAGAGATCAAACACATAGCTACTGGTACATACCCTCAGTCCCGAGGGAGAACTACTCCCTCCTCGTCATGGAGAGCACCGGGATGATGAAGATGGCCACCGGAGAGGGATTCCCCCTCCGGCAGGGTGCCGGAATGGGTCTAGACTGGTTTTCGGTGGCTACGGAGGCTTCTGGCAGCGGAACTCCCGATCTATTGTTCGTTCTGGAAGTTTTACGATACGTAGGTATATATGGGTACAAGGGGTACGTCGGTGGACCGAAGGGGGGGCCACGATGCAGGGGGGCGCGCCCTAACGGGGTGGGCGCGCCCCTTACCCTCGTGAGCACCTCGTTCATCTTCTGACGTAGGGTCCAAGTCTATCCGGTAGGTTTCCTTCCAAAAATAACTTCTCCAGTTGATTTTGTTCCGTTTTGACTCCGTTTGATATTCCTTTTCCTCGAAACATTGAAATAGGCATAAAACAGCAAATCTGGGTTGGGCCTCCGGTTAATAGGTTAGTCCCAAAAATAATATAAAAGTGGAAAATAAAGCCCAATATTGCCCAGAACAGTAGATAATATAGCATGGAGCAATCAAAAATTATAGATACTTTGAAGACGTATCAGCATCCCCAAGATTAATTCCTGCTCGTCCTCGAGTAGGTAAATGATAAAAACAGAATTTTTGATGCGGAGTGCTACTTGGCATAATTTCAATGTGATTCTTATTAATTGTGGTATGAATATTCAGATCTATAAGATTCAAGACAAAAGTTCATATTGACATAAAAATGATAATACTTCAAGGATACTAACTAAGCAATTATGTCTTCTCAAAATAACATGGCCAAAGAAAGCTATCCCTACAAAATCATATAGTCCGGCTATGCTCTATCTTCACCACACAAAATATTTAAGTCATGCACAACCCCGATGACAAGCCAAGCAATTGTTTCATACTTTTGATGTTCTCAAACTTTTTCAATCTTCACGCAATACATGAGCGTGAGCCATGGACATAGCACTATAGGTGGAATAGAATGGTGTTTGTGGAGAAGACAAAAGGGAGAAGATAGTCTCACATCGACTAGGTGTATCAACGGGCTATGGAGATGCCCATCAATATATATCAATGTGAGTAAGTAGGGATTACCATGCAACGGATACACTAGAGCTATAAGTATATGAAAGCTCTACAGAAGAAACTAGTGGGTGTGCATCCAACTCGCTTGCTCACGAAGAACTAGGGCATTTTGAGGAAGCCCATCATTGGAATATACAAGCCAAGTTCTATAATGAAAGATTCCCACTAGTATATGAAAGTGACAACATAGGAGACTCTCTATCATGAAGATCATGGTGCTACTTTGAAGCACAAGTGTGGTAAAATAGTAGCATTGCCCCTTCTCTCTTTTTCTCTCATTTTTAATTTTTTTATTTTTTATTTGGGCCTTTTCTCTTTTTTTATGGCCTCTTTTTTTATTTGGGCTTCTTTGGCCTCCCTTTTTTCCGTCCGGAGTCTCTTCCCGACTTGTGGGGGAATCATAGTCTCCATCATCCTTTCCTCACTGGGACAATGCTCTAATAATGATCATCACACTTTTATTTACTTACAACTCAAGAATTACAACTCGATACTTAGAACAAGATATGACTCTATATGAATGCCTCCGGCGGTGTACCGGGATGTGCAATGATGCATGAGTGACATGTATGAATAATTATGAATGGTGGCTTTGCCACAAATACGATGTCAACTACATGATCATGCAAAGCAATATGACAATGATGAAGCGTGTCATAATAAACAGAACGGTGGAAAGTTGCATGGCAATATATCTCGGAATGGCTATGGAAATGCCATAATAGGTAGGTATGGTGGCTGTTTTGAGGAAGGTAAATGGTGGTTTTATGGTACCGGCGAAAGGTGCGCGGTACTAGAGAGGCTAGCAAGGGTGGAAGGGTGAGAGTGCGTATAATCCATGGACTCAACATTAGTCATAAAGAACTCATATACTTATTGCAAAAATCTACAAGTTATCAAAGCAAAGTATTACGCGCATGCTCCTAGGGGGATAGATTGGTAGGAAAAGACCATCGCTCGTCCCCGACCGCCACTCATAAGGAAGACAATCAATAAATAAATCATGCTCCGACTTCATCACACAACGGTTCACCATACGTGCATGCTACGAGAATCACAAACTTCAACACAAGTATTTATCAAATTCACAACTACTCAACTAGCATGACTCTAATATCACCATCTCCATATCTCAAAACAATTATCAAGTATCAAACTTCTCATAGTATTCAACACACTCATAAGAGAATCTTATTATTCTTGAATACCTAGCATATTAGGATTTTAAGCAAATTACCATGCTATTTAGGACTCTCAGAATGATATAACTGAAGCATGAGAGTTCATCTATTTCTTCAAAATAAAACTACCACCTTTCTCTAAAAGATATAAGTGAAGCACTAGAGCATCGACAAACTACTCTGAAAGATATAAGTGAAGATCAATGAGTAGTTGAATAATTATGCAACTATGTGAAGACTCTCTAACATTTAATAATTTCAGATCTTGGTATTCTATTCAAACAGTAATCAAAGCAAAATAAAATGACATTCTAAGAATGGCAAACATCATCTGAAGAAGCAAAAACTTAGGATCAACCGAAACTAACCGATAATTGTTGAAGAAGAAAGGTGGGATGCCAACCGGGGGATCCCCAAGCTTAGATGCTTGAGACTTCTTGAAATATTATATTGGGATGCCTTGTGCATCCCCAAGCTTTATCTTTTGTGTCTCCTTAATTCCTCTCATATCACGGTCTCCCTAAATCTCAAAAGCTTCATCCACACAAAACTCAACAAGGACTCGTGAGATAAGTTAGTATAAACCATTGCAAAAACCTTATCATACTCTGCTGTAGAAAATCACTAAAATTATTATTCAACATTTCATACTAAATGCCTATGCATATTTAATAGTCCTATCCTCAAATAGAATCATTAAAGAAGCAACCATATGCAAACAATGCAAACATAACAGCAATCTGCCTAAACAGGATAGTTTGTAAAGAATGCTGCAACATCCGTACTTCCCTAGCTCCAAAAATTATGAAATAAAATTCCCACTGTAGTAAATTTATCAGAGCTTAATATGCAAAAGGTTTCAACATTTTATCACATTCTGACTTTTCTAGGGAATTATTGCAACAGCGGTAAACTTTCTGTTTTCAAACAGCGACATGTATACTTGTAACATAGGCATAGTAAAGGCTATCAATGCCAATTTTATTGAAATAAAAGATGCAGAACATTGTTTTAAATAACAGAAAGAAAATCCTAACAAAATAAATTGACGCTCCAAGCAAAACACATATCATGTGGTAAATAAAAATATAGCTCAAAGTAAAGTTACCGATGAACGAAGACGAAGGAGGGGATGCCTTCCGGGGCATCCCCAAGCTTAGGCTCTTGGTTATCCTTGAATATTACCTTGGGGTGCCTTGGGCATCCCCAAGCTTAGGCTCTTTCCACTCCTTATTCCATAGTCCATCGAATCTTTACCCAAAACTTGAAAACTTCACAACACAAAACTTAACAGAAAACTCGTAAGCACCGTTAGCGAAAGAAAACAAAACACCACTTCAAGGTACTGTAATGAACTCATTATTTATTTATATTGGTGTTAAACTTACGGTATTCTAACTTCTCTATGGTTTATAAACTATTTTACTAGCCATAGATTCATCAAAATAAGTAAACAACACATGAAAAACAGAATCTGTCAAAAACAGAACAGTCTGTAGTAATCTGGATCAAACGTATACTTCTGGAACTCATAAAATTCTGAAATAAATTTCTGGACCTGAGGAATTTGTCTATTAATCATCTGAAAAAATAATTAACTAAATATCACTCTCCAAATAAAAATGGCAGCAGTTCTCGTGAGCGCTAAAGTTTCAGTTTTTTAAAGCATGATCAACAAGACTTTCCCCAAGTCTTCCCAAAGGTTCTACTTGGCACAAATACTAATTCAAACATAAAACCACATCTAAACAGAGTCTAGATGAATTATTTATTACTAAACATGATCAAAAATCAGGGAACAAAAATAAAGTTGGGTTGCTTCCCAACAAGCTCTATCGTTTAACGCCCCTAGCTAGGCATGATAATTTCAATGATGCTCACAGAAAGGATAAGAATTGAAACATAAAGAGAGCATCATGAAGAATATGACTAGCACATTTAAGTCTAACATGCTTCCTATGCATAGGTATTTTGTGAGCAAACAACTTATGAGAACAATAATCAACTAGCATAGGAAGGCAAAACAAGCATAACTTCAAGATTTTAAGCACATAGAGAGGAAACTTGATATTATTGCAATTCCTGCAGGCATATATTCCTCCCTCATAATAATTTTCAGTAGCATCATGAATGAATTCAACAATATAACCAGCACCTAAAGCATTCTTTTCATGATCTACAAGCATAAAATTTTATTACTCTCCACACAAGCAAAATTCTTCTCATGAATAATAATGGGATAAAACTCAACAAAATAACTATCATGTGATTGAAAATTAAGATCAAGATGAAAAGTTTCATGGTTATCATTATTCTTTAAAGCATACGTGTCATCACAATAATCATCATAGATAGGAGGCATGCTTTCATCATAGTAAATTTTCTCATCAAAGCTTGGGGGACAAAAAATATCATCTTCATCAAACATAGCTTCCCCAAGCTTGTGGCTTTGCATATCATTAGCATCATGGATATTCAAGGAATTCATACTAAAAACATTGCAATCATGCCCATCATTGAAATATTTAGTGCCAAACATTTTATAGATTTCTTCTTCTAGCACTTGAGCACAATTATCCTTTCCATCATACTCACGAAAGATATTAAAAAGGTGAAGCGTATGAGGCAAACTCAATTCCATTTTTATAGTTTTCTTTTATAAACTAAACTAGTGATAAAACAAGAAACTAAAAGACTCGATTGCAAGATCTAAAGATATACCTTCAAGCACTCACCTCCCCGGCAATGACGCCAGAAAAGAGCTTGATGTCTACTACACAACCTTCTTCTTGTAGACGTTGTTGGGCCTCAAAGTGCAGAGGTTTGTAGGACAGTAGCAAATTTCCCTCAAGTGGATGACCTAAGGTTTACCAATCCGTAGGAGGCGTAGGATGAAGATGTTCTCTCTCAAGCAACCCTGCAACCAAATAACAAAGAGTCTCTTGTGTCCCCAACACACCCAATACAATGGTAAATTGTATAGGTGCACTAGTTCGGCGAAGAGATGGTGATAGAAGTGGTATATGGATGGTAGATAAAGGTATTTGTAATCTGAAAATATAAAAACAGCAAGGTAACTAATGATAAAAGTGAGCGTAAACGGTATTGCAATGATAGTAAACAAGGCCTAGGGTTCATACTTTCGCTAGTGTAAGTTCCCTCAACAATGATAACATAATTGGATCACATAACTATCCGTCAACATGCAACAAAGAGTCACTCCAAAGTCACTAATAGCGGAGAACAAACGAAGAGATTATGGTAGGGTACGAACCACCTCAAAGTTATTCTTTCCAATCAATCCGTTGGGCTATTCCTATAAGTGTCACAAACAGCCCTAGAGTTCATACTAGAATAACACCTTAAGACACAAATCAACCAAAACCCTAATGTCACCTAGATACTCCAATGTCACCTCAAGTATCCGTGGGTATGATTATACGATATGCATCACACAATCTCAGATTCATCTATTCAACCAACACAAAGGACCTCAAAGAGTGCCCGAAAGTTTCTACCAGAGAATCACGACGAAAACGTGTGCCAACCCCTATGCATAGGTTCATGGGCGGAACCCGCAAGTTGATCACCAAAACATACATCAAGTGAATCACGTGGTATCCCATTGTCACCACAGATATGCATGACAAGACACACATCAAGTGTTCTCAAATCTTTAAAGACTCAATCCGATAAGATTACTTCAAAGGGGAAACTCAATTCATTACAAGAGAGAAGAGGGGGAGGAGAAACATAAGATCCAACTATAATAGCAAAGCTCGTGATACATCAAGATCATGCCAAATAAAGAACATGAGAGAGAGAGAGAGATCAAACACATAGCTACTGGTACATACCCTCAGCCCGAGGAAGAACTACTCCCTCCTCATCATGGAGAGCACCGGGATGATGAAGATGGCCATCGGAGAGGGATTCCCCCCTCCGGCAGGGTGCCAGAACTGGTCTAGATTGGTTTTCGGTGGCAACGGAGGCTTCTGGCAGTGGAACTCCTGATCTATTGTGCGTTCTGGAAGTTTTACGATACGTAGGTATATATGGGTACAAGGGGTACATCGGTGGACCGAAGGGGGGGCACGAGGCAGGGGGGCGCCCCCTACCCTCATGAGCACCTCCTTCATCTTCTGATGTAGGGTCCAAGTCTATCCGGTAGGTTTCCTTCCAAAAATAACTTCTCCAGTTGATTTCGTTCCGTTTTGACTCCGTTTGATATTCCTTTTCCTCGAAACGCTGAAATAGGCATAAAACAGCAAATCTGGGCTGGGCCTCCGGTTAATAGGTTAGTCCCAAAAATAATATAAAAGTGGAAAGTAAAGCCTAATATTGCTCAAAACAGTAGATAATATAGCATGGAGCAATCAAAAATTATAGATACGTTGGAGACGTATCATGATGCTGCTGATAAGGCGTTTGAGGACTTGAAGAGACAGTTAGCCAAGCCACCTGTACTTGCGGCTCCGGGCCCTTACTGCTATATGTGGCTGCTAATGCACTGGCTGTTAGTGTGGCTATTGTGGTGGAGCGCAAGGAGGCCGGAAAAGAGTATCCGGTTCAACGGCCGGTTTATTATATCAGCGAGGTGCTTATTGAGTCCAAACAGAGATACCCACATTGGCAGAAGTTGGTGTATGGGGTTTTCATGGCAAGCCGGAAACTCAAGCATTATTTTCAGGGTCATCCTATCACAGTGGTCAGTTCAGCCCCCTTGGTAGATATCATCCAAAATAGAGAGGCAACTGGCCGGATTGCTAAATGGGCTATTGAGCTTGGACCTCACAGGTTAAAGTATACGCTTTGCACATCAATCAAATCCCAAGCACTTGTAGACTTCATCAATGATTGGATAGAGTTGCAAGCATCGGAGGAAAAGCCAGACAACACTTATTGTACTATTCATTTCGATGGGTCCAGACAATTGGAGGGCTCGGGGGCTGGAGTCATATTAACTTCCACATGAGGTGATAAGTTTTGTTATGTTCTCCGTTTAATGTTCCCTTGTGCTAACAATGCAGCTGAGTATGAGGCCTTGCTCCATGGTCTTCGGATGGCTAAGGAAATGAATTTAAGCCGAGTTAAGTGCTTTTGTGACTCGAACCTGGTGGCTTAACAAGTATCTGGCACTTGGGTTTCCAAGGATCCACTCATGGCAGCATATAGACGAGAGGTGGATACAGTGGCTGGTCATTTCAAGGGTTATCAGTTTGACCATATAGACAAGCAAAAGAATGAAGCGGCAGATGCTTTAAGTCGCTTAGGCTCTCAACATAAACCGGTACCACCCAATACCTTTCTAGATGTGCTGCATAATCCGTCAGTCAAGATACCTACGGAGGAGGATTTGGCTGTGCCTGACCCGGAGGCTCAATTGGTGGCGGCTCTTCGTGTTATTCCGGATTGGACGGTCCCATACCTGGCATACATGAACCGGGGCGAGTTACCAGGCGATGAAACCTTGTCCCGGCAGATAATCCGGCGATCCAAGTCAATGACCATTGTCAATGGGGAGCTACATCATTGCAGCATCACAGGAGCGTTTCAGCGTTGTGTGTCTCCTCAAGAAGGTTGTGAGATTTTGTGTGAGATCCACGAAGGAGATTGTGGTCACCATGCCGGTTCAAAATCCTTGGTGGCTAAGTCCTTTCGTCACGACTTCTATTGGTTGACGGCTCATGCTGATGCTGACGATTTGGTAAAGAGGTGTGACGGTTGTCAGAAGTTTGCACGCCGCGCTCATGTTCCGGCTCAAGAATTAAGAATGATTCCAATCACTTGGACGTTTGCAACTTGGGGGCTAGATATGGTTGGACCCTTTAAGAGGTCCAAGAACAAGAAGACCCACCTGCTAGTGGCGGTTGATAAGTTTACCAAGTGGGTAGAGGCAGAGCCAGTCAGTAAGTGTGATGCGGCCATGGCGGTTCAATTCATCAAAAATGTGATATTTCAGTATGGTTTTCCACACAACATTATAACTAATAATGGTACTAATCTGTCCAAGGGTGCTATGGAAGAATTTTGTCAACGTGAGCACATCCGGCTTGACGTGTCATCAGTTGCTCACCCCCAATCTAATGGTCAAGCAAAGAGGGCCAATCAAGAGATTTTGAGAGGTATCAAACCCTGGCTTATGGTTCCTTTAAAGCGGATGCCGGGTTGTTGGGTGGAGGAGTTACCTTCCGTGTTATGGAGTATCAACACCACACCGAACAGATCTACGGGTTACACACCTTTCTTCATGGTTTACGGAGCAGAGGCAGTTCTCCATAGTGACATCCGTCATGACTCGCCCCGTGTGGCGGCTTATGTTGAAGCTGATAATGAGAAAGCACGTCAGGACTCACTGGACCTGCTAGATGAGGAGTGTCATCTTGCAGCGACACGTTTGGCGATTTATCAACAAGATCTGTGACGTTATCATAGCCGTCGGGTTAAAACCAAAACTTTTCAAGAAGGCGATCTGGTGCTCCGGCTCATCCAGGATCAGAATGATATGCACAAGTTATCCCCACCTTGGGAAGTGCCTTTTGTGGTCAGCAAAAATTTGCACAATGGATCATACTACCTTATCGATGTTCAAGAGCACAAAGACTCATGTAAATCGGAGGAGGAGACCCAGCGGCCGTGAAACATAGCTCATCTTCGGCCTTACTATACTTGAGCCATATGCTCTTTTTATGTACATAATTATGACAATGTATATATTATGATCAATATAATAAACCGGAGCCTTAGCTAAAGCGGGGTCTCTGTTGTTTTTACATCATGTGTGTTTACATGGGGGTTTCTGTTCATAAAGCGGAGTTCTGCTGATCCGGCTTATAAAGCCACACATATAAAACGAAATCACTAGGGGGCTTGGTCGTATCCGAACCTTAGCTACGCCTCTTGATCGGCTTAAGGCCAAAGGGAAATCACTAGGGGGCTTGGTTGTATTCGCACCATAGCTACACCTCTTGATAAGCTTAAGGCCAAAAGGAAACTATGTGGGGCCAAAGAGAGTGTTGCACCAGCACAACTCAAACATAGGCACCCACCGAGCACAGCTCAAATGTTGCTTGGGGGCTCTTTGCTTCTCAAAGAACAAAGAGTTTGCACCCTTGCGATAGGCTATCAAGCCAGACTTGGAAGCCATGTGTATTCACCTAAAACCCTGGGTTATCCTGCCTCTTTAAGTAAGCCACTCCATCCAGGTAAACCTGGTATGACCCGTCGAACGTTTGACAAGTCAATCTCATAGACCCTGAACTTGTCAAAGTTAAAGCGATGATTGGTTAAAGATTGAGGTCCATCTTAAAAGGCTTTGAAAAATGGTTTAACTCAGCGGCCTGGCAGCCCATGAAAAGCCTTGCATATTCTTCTTGTCTTTTTTGCAAAGTTTTTTCTCTTTTGATAAGATTCATAAATATTTTTTGATAAACCAGCATTTATTAAAACCCGGCGTGGCTTACAGTGCTAAGTTGTCAGTACATGATTAGCTATAATCCGGCGCTTATTGATCCGGTCTGGTTTTGACTACAAGTCACCAGTATTATATGGATAAACCAGTGTTTATCATAACCCGATACAGTTTTATCATCAACCGACAAACATGGAAGGAGTCATCAATACTCCAGATTGGTGTTATCACCCTTATTATAACAACCGTTGGTCAACCAACGAGGTAACATGTATCATCTACTTTATATCTGGCTTGTTTTTAAATACAGCCTTGGCTCTACACCTAGGCTATATATTTGGGCATCATGACCCGTCCAGTGGTAAACCGCCAGGACACTTTCAATCTCTTGTATGCAGGAACAAGTTAAAATACAACCACTACGGATTAGGCATATAATGGATCCCAAAAGCATAGCGAGTTATCAGTATCAAACAAAATAAGTATGCTTGACGGCATAGCAGACAAGTGTTTGAACTAGCCTATTACAAGGCGTTTTCATGCCCACACAGAATAATTGTTTCAGCAAGAGTGGTAGGCTGCCACAGGCTAAACCGGCCCCCGGTTTACGATTCATCACCAGGACGGCTTGAAGATTGGGGATCATCTTGCGTCGGTGCATCTTCCTCCTCCCTACTCAGTTGCGGGAAATCAATGGTTGCCCAATCGATTCCAGTTAAGGCTTGGAACATGGATTCTTCACTTATAAGGTTGGAAGGATCAATGTCAGGTGCATAAGTCTGCTTACGAATTGGCGGAACAAGATCTTCTACATCATTTGTTGGCGCAGGATATCTTTTCTGATCAGCATCGTAAACCGGCTGATAATGAGACAAATCTGTTTCTTCCGCCAATTTGCTCGCTAAAGGTCGCATTTCCCTTGTCAGCCTTCGGAGATCATCATTGTTAAACTCTGAACCATCTTCCTTCACGCCAGGATAGCCTTTTCCAATATCGGACAGTTCAAGATCTGGAATCCATGCCTTGGCCCGGATTAGAGCAGTCAGTGTGCCTGACCTTGCAGCTGATTTTTTAAGTTCGTCCAAACGGGCAGGCAACATTGACAGTTTCTCAATAGTTTCTTTTATTAATGTTGGAGGAGGCCTGTTATGAGTAGCATTGCAAATAGCCCGTTGGGCTCCGGAATATAACTGCTCTATTAAAGTATAGACAGCCTTCAGTTTCATACGCATGTCAGAGCCCAGATGGGTAATGCGGGTCCCTGTGACATTGCAAGCATCAGTAAACCGGTAACTGATGAGATAAAATGAACTGAAAAACATCAGATGAGGATGCTTACCAAATACAGCAGAGGTCATAGCGTTTATTTCCCGCTTTAAACCGGTCAGTTCTTCAACCATCGATTTAAGGGCTGCTTCTGCGTCTTCGGCTCTCTTTGCTAAATCAGCTTTCTCTGTGTCCCAATCCGCCCGTTCCTTCTTAAAGGTCTCCTTGAGCTTCTCCATGGCTGCTAAGACATTGGTCAGTTCCTCCTTGGCTTTAGAAGCCTCCTCTTGTTGAGATTTAATGTTCTCTTGAAGATCAGCGGTTTAGGCGTCCTTTTTGCTCAGCTAAGCCTATAAAGGAAAGACATATCATCAGTGGGCCGTATATATTTGAAGTACCAAGCACATAACAAGTTATGCACCTTGCACTTGGGGGCTAATGCCTATTCGCTTCATTATAGAAAAATTTTCAAGTCCCAAGTGTAATGCAAGCATTATTCTTGGCACTTGGGGGCTAATGTACATCTGCTCAAAGTAACAGTGGTTAAAGTCCCGGTTCACCTTGGAAAGATAAACCGGCCCTTGGGGACTACAGAGGCGAAAGTTACAGGATTACAATGCTAAAGTACCGGTTCATTTTTAAAGGATCAATCAACCCTTGGTGGATAAGTATGCAGAGTTGAGATATTACAAAGTCCTGGTTTTTTATTGCCATCATAAATCGGCCCTTGGGGGCTACTAGAGTTGGTACTTACAATTGGACTTAAGAGAGAAAAAGTTATGTAATTACCTCATAATGCTCCTTCATCAGGTTCGCTAAAACCGGCTTTGTAGTCACGGTTTGTGTACAGACGGTTTCAAAAACCAGAATGGAGTTCCTGGGCGTTGAGGTGAGCATAGCTTGATAAATCGGTCCTCCATTTGCCTTTTCCATAGCGGAACGTTCCTCCTTGGCGCTATGTTTTGATAATGCGACAGGGTTGTCAGGGGAAGTGTGGCCAACAGCAGTGATAATAACATCATCTTCCTTGTCATCGGTAGTCTTCACTGGAGTTGACGGGATATCAGCAGCCTTAACCGGACTAGATGGTCCATCATCAGTATGGACTGGACTCGTCGGTTTATCAGCATGGTCTGCTGTTTCAACTTCTACTTGTTCATGAAAATCATGATCTTGAGGGGGCGGTTCATCAAACATGGCGTTAGCATTTGGACCTTCCGGTTCTGTAGTTTGCTCTGGTTCAACAACCACATGGTCGTCAGATGGTTTATTCGCCCGAGCTTTCTTGCTAGGTCTAGCTTTGGCTCTGGAAGGAAAAAGATGCAAGGGTTAATATAACATTCAAGTATAAAGCGTCAAGAGATTGAGTTAAAATACTTACCCAACAACTATCTTAAGAGGAGGGAGTTGTGTGGCTGTTGACTCGCCAGATGATGAATGAGGTGCTCCCTGATAATTTGAATCGGACGGATTAAGAGGTTGTTCTAAATAACCTGCCTTGGGATAAGAGGTATTAGAAGTGGGTGAGACCTCAGGTCGACGTTTCCGAACCAGAGTGTTTGGTAAACCGGCCGAAGTGACTACTTGGCCGCTGTGCTGGGTTGTGCGGCAAGCTTCGTGATGCTGCTTCTTCAAAAGAAATCTTGGGTCCAAGTGAGCAAGAGGGTAAGAAAAATTTATTTTCCAGATTGTTTGACGGATTTTCTGTGTTGACGGAGTGCCTGAACCAGAGGAAAGAGTAATTACCTCTGCGTCGTCAGCCTGGCTGCCTTCAGCGTCATCCTGATAATAATCATTGTCAATGAGGTGTATGAAAAGCGAACCAAGAGAGTCAAGTTCTACCTCCGAGTCTGGATTATCAAGGTCTTCGTCGAGGTTCAGCCCGGTGGATTCAACCGCCTTCTTCTTGGCAGGCCTCTTGACCACCTTCGTCTTAGGTCGAGGGGTCTTCACCGGTTTTTTTGAGGCTTCTTCTTCCAAAATGGGTCATCACCCTGTTAAGAGAATTGACAAAAGTTATAAGAGATTACACAGTTAAAGATATTAAGTACAAGCAGGAATGAGGCAATGCTTACAGCTGGCAGTTTGTTCAAAGTGTAGTAGGGACTTAACCCGGTCCTGCTACAGGCAGCCTCCGATTCATTCAGTATCTTCTTCACAGCTTCAGTAACTTCAGCTTCTGTCAGCTGAATATCAATATGATGTGGAGAGTCTTTTGGGTCACTGGTATACTCACACACTAAATCGGAGCGACGACTTAAAGGCAATATACTCCATGAAATCCAGCAGCGAACAAAATCAACTCCTGTTAGACCATTGGCCATAAAGGCCCTGAGCTTAGAGAGCTGTGGAGCATATGTAGCCCGCTCTTTGGTAGTCAACCGTTGCGGAAATGGATGTGTGTTCGTAAGTTGGTGAGGACGGTAACCCGGTAGAGGATTCTCATCATTAGGGGAGGTATCTTTACAATAAAACCAAGTCTGGTTCCAGTCTTTAGGATGACTCTGGAGTTTGGCATGGGGGAAATTGACATCTTTTCTCTTCTGGATTGGAACGCCACCCAGTTCGCTATTGGGCCCGTCTACAAACTCAGTACAACGGTTCAAATAGAAAAAGTCCTAGAATAGCTCAACAGTTGGCTCCTCTTGCAGGTATGCTTCACAAAACACTTGAAAGTCGCAAACATTGGACACAGAGTTTGGTCCAATGTCTTGAGGATGGATCTGGAAATTGGCAAGCACATCACGGAAGAACTTGGACCCAGGCGGTTTAAAGCCATGACTCATGTGATCAACAAACACTACTACTTCGCCATCTCTGGGGGTAGGAGGGTTTTCTGGACCGAGGATTCGCCACTGGATTTCACTCCGCTTCGGTAAAGTGCCAATTTTGATGCATCCATCCAGTTGCTCCTCAGTAACCCGGGAAGGGACCCAGTTACATGCATAGAATTGTTTAGCCATTGCAAGTGAAGAGCTGGAAAAGATTACTGCCAGTTTACGATTCATGATTGACAAGGCATAAAGCGCAACAGGTTAAGAAAAAGGAATTCAAGCATGTAAAATTGTTAAACCGTAGGCTGATGCAGTTATAAATGGTAAAGTGACGAGCGGTTTACAAGGGGACTAATGGCATATGACAGATTATTTTCTGCAAGGATAAACCGCCTACGCAGATAAGGAAGGTACAAATGTGAGGCAAAAAATGACTAAGTGAGGAAAAACAGGTTTCACAAGATCACATTGGCATTTTGGATCTACCACAAGTCAGGAAAAGAAAAGGATTTAGACCTAAAAAAGTTGGTCCTGGAGCAGTTCACAAAAGTCCAGATCGGTTTTTATGCGTATAAGGCTTGGTTTGATAGCCAAGATAAAGACTATTATAGCTACCGCATGGAACGCATCAAGGTTGAGGCCTGCTGTGTATGGACTGACGAAGAACAAGAGAAGAACGCTATGAACCCGTGTGAACCCTAAGTGGATCTACAGAGGAAAGAGGGAAAGACTTACCGAAGTTGTTGAAGCAGCGGAGGTGCGCCGCGTTTTTCTGGTGCGATCAAGTTGATGCAGCGTCCGACGATGAGGCAGAGGCGAAGCTTGATGATGGCGGCGCGGTAATCTTCAGCCCTATTTATAAGGCAAAGAGATAAGCGACATGCGCAGGAATCAAGGAGCCCAAAAACTGGATATATGACAAGGTTTTCGCTTCGATTGTTGGATGCTCATTAATAAAGGGTATCTTCGGCTTTAATGAATAGGTGACGTCATGGCGGTTTACTACAAATCTGAAGGATGACGTCACAGCGGTTTACAAGATTTATGCGAAGGTGCAATGGGAGGACTTTTTCTAAGTGTTGATGATTGGCATGAACAAGTTCAAATCAATCTGGGTCCTAATGTTGGGGATATTACTACTGGACATAAATCGGCAAGGAGAGGCCAGATTATCCCCATGATGATTACTTTGTTTGAAGACCATGAAGACAAAGATGGTGGCGCTTAATGAAGGCCCAAGGCCCAAAGGCGGGTTAAGGCCCGTAGACATAAACCGACATTGATATATAGCTTGTATTGTAAGATAGAAGGAATAGACACTGAGCCGGACACGTTTATGATCCAGCCTCAGGATTCTGTAAACCGACGGGCGTCGACCTAAGTATATAAAGGGGCGACCCGGAGGCGGTTCAAGGACAACACACAATAACTCGAGAGCCAGGCAAAGCGGATTCGATCCGTGGTCATCGAAACCCTACCAGTTCCATCACAACTGGATTAGGGTTTCACCTTCACCGTAAGGGGCCGAACCAGTATAAACTCTTGCGTCCCTTGTCCGCTTTAACCCCTTTAAGCTAACCCGTAGCGATGGCTCCACGACTAAGTCCTTTCACGAGGACATCTGCCGTGACAAAACCATGACACATGGAGTCTTGGTGTTGATCATGTTTTTCTCATGAGAGAGGCTAAGTCAACGGGTCTGCAACATTCAGATCCGTATGTATCTTGCAAATCTCTATGTCTCCCCCTTGACTTGATCGCGGAAGAAATTGAAGCATCTCTTGATGTTCTTGGTTCTCTTGTGAAATCTGAATTCTTTTGCGAAGGCAATTGCACCAGTATTGTCACAAAAGATTTTCATTGGACCCGATGCACTAGGCATTACACCTAGATCGGATATGAACTCCTTCATCCAGACTCCTTCATTTGCTGCTTCCGAAGCAGCTATGTACTCCGCTTCACATGTAGATCCCGCTACGATGCTCTGCTTAGAACTGCACCAACTGACAACTCCACCATTCAATATAAATACGTATGCTGTTTGTGACTTAGAGTCATCTGGATCTGTGTCAAAGCTTGCATCGACGTAACCCTTTACGACGAGCTCTTTGTCACCTCCATAAACGAGAAACATATCCTTAGTCCTTTTCCGATATTTCAGGACGTTCTTGACTGCCGTCCAGTGATCCAATCCTGGATTACTTTGATACCTCCCTGTTAAACTAATAGCAAGGCACACATTAGGTCTGGTACACAACATTGCATACATGATAGAACCTATGGCTGAGGCATAGGGAATGACTTTCATTTTATCTCTATCTTCTGCAGTGGTCGGGCATTGAGTCTGACTCAACTTCACACCTTGTAACATAGGCAAGAACCCTTTCTTTGACAGATCCATTTTGAACTTCTTCAAAACTTTATCAAGGTATGTGCTTTGTGAAAGTCCAATTAAGCGTCTTGATCTATCTCTATAGATCTTGATGCCCAATATATAAGCAGCTTCACCGAGCTCTTTCATTGAAAAATTCTTATTCAAGTATCCTTTTATGCTATTCAGAAATTAAGTATAATTTTCGATCAACAATATGTCATCCACATATAATATCACAAATGCTACAGAGCTCCCACTCACTTTCTTGTAAATACAGGCTTCTCCAAAAGTCTGTATAAAACCATATGCTTTGGTAACACTATCAAAGCGTATATTCCAACTCCGAGAGGCTTGCACCAGCCCATAAATGGATCGCTGGAGCTTGCACACTTTGTTAGCACCTTTTGGATCGACAAAACCTTCTGGTTGCATCATATACAACTCTTCTTTGAGATATCCATTAAGGAATGCAGTTTTGACATCCATTTGCCAAATTTCATAATCATAAAATGCGACAATTGATAATATGATTCGGACAGACTTAAGCATCACTACGGGTGAGAAGGTCTCATCGTAGTCAACTCCTTGAACTTGTCGAAAACCTTTCACAATAAGTCGAGCTTTGTAGACAGTAACATTATTGTCAGCGTCAATCTTCTTCTTGAAGATCCATTTATTCTCTATGGCTTGCCGATCATCGGGAAAGTCAACCAAAGTCCACACTTTGTTCTCATACATGGATCCCATCTCAGATTTCATGGCCTCAGGCCATTTCGCGGAATCTGGGCTCATCATTGCTTCCTCATAGTTCGTAGGTTCGTCATGGTCAAGTAACATGACCTCCAAAACTGGATTGTCGTACCACTCTGGTGCAGATCTTACTCTAGTTGACCTACGACGTTCGGTAGTAACTTGATCAGAAGTTTCATGATCATCATCATTAGCTTCCTCACTAATTGGTGTAGGAATCACTTGAACTAATTTATGTGATGAACTACTTTCCAATAAGGGAGAATGTACAATTACCTCATCAAGTTCTACTTTCCTCCCACTCACTTCTTTCGAGAGAAACTCGTTCTCTAGAAAGGATCCATTCTTAGCAACGAATATCTTGCCTTCAGATCTGTGATAGAAGGTGTACCCAACAGTCTCCTTTCGGATCCTATAAAGACACATTTCTCCGATTTGGGTTTGAGCTTATCAGGTTGAAGCTTTTTCACATAAGCATCGCAGCCTGAAACATTAAGAAATGACAACTTGGGTTTCTTGCCAAACCATAGTTCATGTGGTGCCGTCTCAACGGATTTAGATGGTGCCCTATTTAACGTGAATGCAGCTGTCTCTAAAGCATAATCCCAAAATGATTGCGGTAAATCAGTAAGAGACATCATAGATCGCACCATATCTAGTAAAGTGCGGTTACGACATTCGGGCACACCATTACGCTATGGTGTTCCAGGTGGCGTGATTTGCGAAACTATTCCGCAAGTTTCAAATGAAGACCAAACTCATAACTCAAATATTCACCTCCACGATCAGATCGTAGAAACTTTATTTTCTTGTTACGATGATTTTCCACTTCACTATGAAATTCTTTGAACTTTTAAATGTTTCAGACTTACGTTTCATCAAGTAGATATACCCATATCTGCTCAAATCATCTGTGAAGGTCAAAAAATAATGATACCCGCCGCGAGCATCAACACTCATCGGACCGCATACATCAGTATGAATTATTTCCAATAAGTCGGTTGCTTGCTGCATTGTTCCGAAGAATGAAGTCTTAGTCATCTTACCCATGAGGCATGGTTTGCAAGCATCAAGTGATTCATAATAAAGTGATTCCAAAAGCCCATCAGCATGGAGTTTCTTCACGCGCTTTACACCAATATAACCTAAACGGTAGTGACACAAATAAGTTGCACTATCAATATTAAACTTGTATCTTTTGGCTTCAATACTATGAATATGTGTATCACTACTATCGAGATTCAACAAAAATAGACCACTCATCAAGGGTGCATGACCATAAAAGATATTACTCATATAAATAGAACAACCATTATTCTCTGATTTAAATAAATAACCGTCTCACATCAAACAAGATCCAGATATGATGTTCATGCTTAACACTGGCACCAAATAACAATTATTCAGGTCTAAAACTAATCCCAAAGGTAGATGTAGAGGTAGCGTGCCGACGGCGATCACATCGACTTTGGAACCATTTCTCGCGCGCATCGTCACCTCGTCCTTAGCCAATCTTCGTTTAATCCGTAGCCCCTATTTCGAGTTGCAAATATGAGCAACAGAACCAGTATCAAATACCCAGGCGCTACTACGAGCATTAGTAAGGTACACATCAATAACATGTACATCAAATATACTTTTCACTTTGCCATCCTTCTTATCCGCCAAATACTTGGGGCAGTTCCACTTCCAGTGACCAGTCCCTTTGCAGTAGAAGCACTCAGTCTCAGGCTTAGGTCCAGACTTGGGCTTCTTCACTTGAGCAGCAACTTGCGTGCCGTTCTTCTTGATGTTCCCTTTCTTCCCTTTGCCCTTCTTCTTGATACTAGTGGTATTGTTGACCATCAACACTTGATGCTCCTTCTTGATTTCTACCTCCGTAGCTTTTAGCATCACGAAGAGCTCGGGAATTGTCTTATCCATCCCTTGCATATTATTGTTCATCATGAAGGTTTTGTAGCTTGGTGGCAGGGATTGAAGAACTATGTCTGTGACATCCCAATTTCCTAAATTAGGATGTTACTATATCATTCATATGCATCTCATATTTTCCATGCATTATTTGTCTTTCTACAATATTTGAATCATTATGCAACTAAAGGCAATTTATTGGAGCGGAGATAACATGACTTCTCCCCTGTTCTAAAAATGTTCATAATGCCCAGAATATTATTTCCAGTTCATCTGATGTGTTCTAGTATTTTTATTATTCTCAAAAGTATTTTATTTGTGTGTTATTTTACTATTTGTGTGGCCTATTTCATAAAAAGGATTTTACAAAATTGCATTAGTGTTGGAACTAGTGTTCCTGTAGTTTATAGCTATAGGGATATTTTTAATGTGTGTATAGGTATTTTTATTTAGATTTTATATTGTGTATGTTATTTTATTTATTTTGTTTTCTACTTCTGTGTTAAAAAAGGCAGCAAGCCGGCCAGCCAGCCGGCCTAGCAGCGCCGCCCACACCACTGCAGCCACCGTGACCCACCTAACCCCGCACAGCCGCAGCCCACATAAGCCACAACGTAGCTGTACGCCCGCACCCGACCCGTATCGCTCGCCCACGCCCGATCCACCTCACCCCAGCCGCTGACCAGCGGGCCCCGCACCCATCTTCCACCCCGAATCGGACGCAGCCACGCCGCGCGCACGCCGAGGCCGCCCCGGATCGATCCGGCACCTGGTCGACCCCGTGCGAGCCAGGGACATCACACGCGAGTTCCGGACCTCGAAGAACCCTACCGCAACCCCTTCTCCATCCTTTCCTCGTCCGCACGAGCAACTAGGGCGAAACACATCTAGCGGTGGAGCTCGAGCCGCCGCCATCTTTGTCGGCCGTTTCTGCCGCTGTAAGGACACCACCGGCCACACCGTTCACCCCCCTCGACCCTTCGCTCAACGCCGCACCTTGCTGACATATTTTTGTCGCCGGAAACGCAGCGGAGCAAGCCACCCGAGCGAACCCGACGACGCCAGAGCAGCAGCTGTTCACGTCGTCACCGTCGCCCGCAGAACACACCCCGCCGCCATCCGACACCACCACCACCTCCGCAACTCGTGCTGAACCCGTCCGCCACTTCACTTTCGCCAGAGACCCACCGGAGAGCCGCCGCCGCGGCTGTTTCCCCCCTGTTCTGGTGAGCACACGCGCCCAGCCAATCGGACGCCACCACGTGGCGCTCGGCTATAGTGCCGCACAGGAGTTGCTACACTGCAGGAGTTTTCTGTTGTTTTCTGTTTTCTTTTTCAGATTTCAACTCTAACTTCAACTAGCTATATCTTTTATTCTAAAAGTCCAATTTAGGTAATTCTTTTTCCCGTGCACTCACAAAAATCAGCACATTATCACAGTACCAACTTTGCACATGTTTTCACTGTTCAAATTTGAATTCGTTTGAATTTGAATTAAACCTTCTGGAGGCCATATCTTTCAAACCGCTTATCGAATTCGAGTGATTCTTTTTGCATTGTGATCGTAGTGCATTTTAGGTGCTGTTATGCTACTGTTGTTGAGTTTTAAAAATGGTTTTCTTGCTGTTGGTTTTGTTTTGGTTCTATTCGTGTTCTGGTGATTGATTTGTTGAATTGTGTGAAACGTGTAGATTGTCCGGAGTGCGACGCGAACTATTGTCTGGAGTGTGACTTTCTGAACCAGAACCAAGGCAAGTTACATGTTGATCAACCTTTACCTATTCTTTTCTATGCATGTAGTTATATCACACTATGAATATATGCACGTATAGGATTACTATATTATTTTGCTATATTGGTGAGCTATCTCCCGTCATTGCAAATCGTGGTAGTTGTAGTTTTGCTATGCTTTGTAGACGGGGGTGCTTCGTGTATTCATTGAGCTTATGTGAGGATTATATATATAATAATTTGAGTAGTAACTCAGGATTTAATTCACCTCTGGGAGGAATTGGTATTGCTAGAGTGGTTTCAAGAACATCATGGTTTATACCCTCTGAATGTAAGTGGACGGCCGCCCAGGCTCAAAAAGATCAGACTAACTTAGTGACTAGTAGCTTCCATGTGCGACCACTAGCTAAATGGGCTTTGGCTTAGTTGATCACTTGTGGAACCCTTACCCGGATGTTCCAGCAGATATAGATATAGTTGGGATGGGCCTCCTGTCGAGACTAGGGGACTGCTTCTGAAAGACTTCGTCTCAATCCTCGGGTTGGGTCCAGTGGGTAAAGCATACTAAACTCTGCAGAGTATTAAAAACTAATCATGATTAGCCGTGCCCCCGGTTATGGGCAACTTTGAGCGACTATGCCATTACAATTGTTGGATGATCTTGACAGATGTGACACTTAATAATTTTTGTGGGAAAACTTAATAAAGAGTAGGTAGGAGTTGATTTTTGCCAACTCAACCTTGTGTATTTAATTGTAGTAATAAAAGAACTAAATAAAAATTTGACTATTAGGTAGTTATGAGGACAAAATCAGCTTTCTACAAAAATAAACCATCAAGCCTTCCTTTTGATATACTATGCATATACATGTAGGTCTGCTTTATTATTAATCCTGTGTAACTTGCCAATACATTCCAAGTATTGACCTATATGGTTGCAACGTCTCATGTTGCAGGATATTCAGACGAAGAGTAAGGTACCGTTAGGGTCGCGAGTCTGCACTCAGCATCGCCAGTGGGCTATGATGGGACTCATCATTATTTTCTGCTAATTTCCGCTGTTTGATTGAATAAAGCTAGCCAAGTGCTATGCAGATTGTTTTATTTTATATATTCTGGATCATACGATGTAATAAATGATGCACTTGCTATTCTGGTATTCATCTATACTATGTGTGCTAGCGAGTTCGATCCAGAGACTAGCACGATAAGCACGGAGACTCAAATCCTTCGAGGTTTGGTCATAACAGATGGTATCAAAGCAGTGTGTTGACTGTATGATGTGACCCCAGAAAATGGATTAGAAAAGCCCCAGGAGTGAAAATTATTTTATCAACTAGTTATACTTCTTGCTATTTATTAGTTAACCCCCTCAAGTATCTCGAATAGTTAAATAGGAACTAGTGATGAGACCACCATTCATGCTTGTTTTATATTGCAACGTTATCGTGTTAGCGTATCTGATTATGCCCACTTTCGTGGTATGAAGATACTAGATTGTTTGTTTGATTGGTAGTTGTTTGTTAAATTGCTTAGTGTCAAAATTATTCGACTATATATATATTATTATATTGTTTGTTGTTTGTTGTTTGCTGTTTGTTTGTTGGTGTTATTCATTGTTGTGTTTTGTTTGCTTGATCATATTATGCATATGGGTAGAATATATTTATATATACATAGTTTTGGCCCTATTATATCTATAACTCATCTATGCTTGCCCACCAGATGCTGCCGAGGCGTGATACTAGACACAATACTGCAGGAGGAGACAACAATGGCAATGGAGTACCACCATACATACAACAGGTTATTGAGGGACAGGCCCAGTTGATCCAGTTGCTTACTCAGAACCAGAACAACAACAATAACAATAACAATAACAACAACAATCCGCCGCCACCGCCACCTGTGGATATGCTTACCAGGTTCTTGAGGTTGAATCCTTAGAGGTTCTCCAGTTCCCCTGAACCTATTGTGGCTGATGATTGGCTCCGTGCAGGCAATAGGGACCCAGAGATGGTTGGATGCACAGATGCAGAGAGGGTGAGGTTTGCCTCACATTTGCTGGAGGGTCCTGCCGCGGCTTGGTGGGACAACTACTTGGTCACTTATCCCATTGCTAGTATCACTTGGGTACAGCTTCAGGATGCTTTCCATGTTGCACATGTGTCTGCTGGTGCTATGAGTCTGAAAAAGAAGGAGTTTCGCAGGTTGCGCCAGGGAGGTCGCACTGTTAATGCTTATGTGGAGGAATTTAATAATCTTGCACGCTATGCTCCTAATGGTGTTAACATTGATGCAACTAGGCAGGAGAAATTCTTGGAGGGCCTAAATGATGAGTTGAGCCTTCAGTTGACAGTGGCCACTTTTAGGAATTGTCAGGATTTGATTGATAAGGCTATTGTGCTGGAGGGAAAGCAACAGGCCATAGAGAATCACAGGAGGAAGTACAACAATAATAACAGGTATAATTCAGGACCACAACAGAAGCCACGCACTTCATATCATGGTAATGGAGGTAATGGGCATAATCACCATGGAGGTAATGGGCATAATCATCATGGAGGGAATGGCCACAACCATAATGGCCACCATCATCACAATGGGCACAAGAGTAACAATGGAAATGGTAGAGGTAATGGTAATGGTAATGGAGGGAATAATAACCAGAGCCACCAGAGTATGTCTGTGTAGAGGGATATTAGCCAGGTTCAGTGCTATAAGTGTAGGCAGATGGGCCACTACTCCAATGCTTGTCCAGAGAGCAAGAACAGTAATGGGAATTCAGGAGTCAGCAAGCCAAACCCTTTCCAAAAGGGTCATGTCAACCAAGTTAATGTTGAGGAAGTCTATAATGAACCTAATGAAGTGATTGGTAAGTTCTTGATTAATTCAGTACCTGCACTTGTTCTTTTTGATACTGGTGCATCGCATTCATTTATTTCGAGGGTATTTGTTGATAAACATGGATTGCCAACCAAAACACTTAGTATGCCTATTAGAGTGAGTTCCCCAGGAGCTGAGATGATAGCAGGTGTTGGTTGTCATCAGTTGACTTTGTCTATTGGGAAGCATGAGTTTCCTACGGATTTGATTATATTGAAGTCACAAGGTCTGGATATTATTTTGGGTATGGATCGGTTGCAGTTATATAAATGTCGTATTGATTGTGCCAGTCGCTCTATTACTCTCAATGCACCAAGAGGGAAGAGGATCAAATATGTATGTAAGTATAAGCATAATCAGGTGCAGGTGAACTCTCTTAAGGGGGGTAGCTTAGAAGAGGTGCCAGTTGTGAGGGATTATCCACATGCGTTTCCAGAGGAGTTGCCAGTTATGCCACCAGATTGAGATATTGAGTTTCTTATTGATTTAATACCGGGCACTAGACCTATTGCAAAGAGACCGTATAGAATGCCTCCTCAAGAGTTGGAGGAATTGAAGAAGCAGATAAGAGAACTGCAGGCACAAGGATTTATTCGCCCAAGTTCATCACCTTGGGGAGCTCCAGTTTTGTTTGTGGAGAAAAAGGGTGGGACCATGAGGATGTGTGTCGATTATCGTTCTCTGAATGAGGTAACTGTCGTGGTTCTAAGTCTGACAGTAGAATGGGGGGTAGGGATGTAGAGGCAAGATCCTAGCTATGGAGGAGTTGTTCACACAAGTTTTACGAGTTCAGGCCCTTCTCAGAGGAAGTAACAACCTTACATCTCAGAGCCCGGAGGCGGTCGACTAGATTATATGCATGTGTGTTACAGGGGGTGCGAACCCTTGTCCCTGAGGAGGGGGGTGGCTTATATAGAGTTCGCCAGACCCCTCCCGCCCTCAGTTACAAAGGGTTTAAGGTGCATAAAGATGGAGACGTTACTGGTAACGCCTGCCATAAAGATACATAATGACCCATAAAGCTATGACTTAATTACCAACCGTTGCAGAGTGGAGTGGCTCTAGATCTTTTGGTACTCGAGTGATTGTCCATATGGCCGAGTGTCTTCGAGACTGTCGAGTGGAACATAGCTTCATGGTCGAGTGGATGATGATTTTTCTTTGAATGCTCCTAGTTCCTTTAGAGATGTCCTTGGGGAGGGTATCTCGGACAGATCCATGACCCTACCCTAGGTACATAGCTTCATCATTAGCCCCTGAATGGATCACGGTTTGAGTGGGGAAGGAGTTGAGAACACTTTCGACTCATTTTTCATGCTATGAGTATGCCTTGTTCTGGATCAGTGAACTGAGGTGATGACACCAACTTCTTTTTCAGTCGCCTTGATCCATTCTTAGTTTTTGTCGAATGAACTTTTACTGAAAAGTTTTGAGTGATGATGTGGAGGATGTCTTCCGTCTGACAAGTTGTTCTGTTGTCCGCGGATTTCGCGGGATTCGAATTTTGGGAAGCGCGCCGAGCGGGGGAGGCCGCGGTAATCGGGACGGATTAGGCAGGTCGCCTCGATCCCCGTGCCACCTTTTTTGCCACGTATCGCGCGCGCGACTGTTGCGGGATTTGATGAGATCGCCCGGGCCTACAAGTCAGTCACTCGGAAGTGTCCTTATAAAAGGCACCGGACCGGGCTTTTGAACAGTGCACCCTCATTCTCCTTCTTTTTCTTCCAATTTCTCCGCTGCGCCTGCTTCCACTCTCGGCGTCGTAGCCCCGCTCGGACTCGATTCGCTGCCATGGGGAAGGAGAAGATGGTGGCGTTGGAGCGCGCAAAGAAGGCGACGGTGAAGGCGAAAGGAAAGAGGACCAGCCGGGGTGGATCCTCGTCAAGGTCCGGCCTGCCGCTGGGCTGGATCTAGGGCGACTGGATCCGCTCGACGATCAGCCAAGACGACCTCGACAATCTGGTTGAGGGGGGACTGATCCCCCATGAATCGGCGTGGCTCCCGGGGAACGAGGCCGAGCCGCGACCGCAGGAGGGTGAGTGCGTTCTCCTCGCCACTCCTGTCGACCGCGGGTTTTCTTTGCCTCCCCACCCTTTATTTCGTGGTTTTCTGAACTTCTTCGGGGCTCAACTCCACCACTTTACTCCAAACACCATCGTGTACCTTGCTGCCTTCGTGTCAATGTGTGAAAATTTCTTGGGTTGCCGACCGCACTGGGGTCTCTTCAAGCACATATTCACATGTCGCTCCCAGTCGGTCAAAAAGGCTAACCCGAGTGACGAGAGGACGCACGTGATACAGATGTGTGGGGGCCTTGGAATCCAAATGAGGAACAAGAGCACCTTCCCAGCTATGATCCTTCCCGACTCGGTCCGGGGCTGACAGTCGACCTGGTTTTACTGCAAAGGCCAGCCGACCCCGGGTCAGTCGACTGGACTTCCCCCCTTTTCTTTGGCTCGAGTGGAGAAGCCCTCCTCCTTGACGGTGATCCCGAAAGAGAAGGCGCAGGTGAAGGTGTTGGTCGAGCGGGTCGTCCAACTTGTCCGTGACGGAGTGACTGGTATGGACCTGCTAAAGGTCTTTCTCAGTCGACGCATCCAACCACTCCAAGCCCGTGATCATCTGATGTGGATGTACTCGGGACACGAGGACTCCACTCGGATCCACCCGGAGGATGTTAGTGAAGACACGGTGGAGAGCAACAAAGATAATCCCCGGGGGTCTAGGAGGGTGATTCCATTCGACCATTCGCGCCAGCCGGAACAGGTATGATTCTGCATTGTAAAGTATCTCCTCGATTCACTGTGTAACATTTTGTTGACGGTCGACTGTATTTCTTTCGTTCATTGTCTTTTCAAGCTCTTATTGATATGTACTCGATGCCCAATGCAGTGCAGGAGCAAGATGTCGAGGAAGGGGCGAGTGGGGGCGAGAGTGGCGAGTGGCACTCGGATGTAGAGGAGGACGAGGAGAGCGACGACTTGAGTGATGACGAGGAGGCCGACTCCCCTCCTCGCAGAGAGAGGAGGTCCAAGCACGCCCAAGACCCGGCGAGCACCCCTGACCTGGCGGCCGCACCGACTGGGCAACCTTCGAAGCACCCTTGGACGTCTTCTCCCGCGCCGACTGAGAAGGTATCGAAAAAGCTCAAGATTGCGCCGCCTCCCGCGCCGAAAGGATCTAAAGCCACCTCCTCCAAACCACCGAAGGCTTTGACCAGAATCAAAGTGACCGTCCCCACCATCTCCGGGTAATCATCTGACCCATTCTTTTGGTCGACTCGAGCAACAGAGCATAACCGACTGAATGTTGACATTTGCAGTGCTGCTACATCTGGAACTTCTTCATACCAATACCGAGACGAGGAAATGGAAGACGCGGTTACATCCAACCCAGGTAAACTCTCATGATCTTGTTCTTGATTACTTGGTCAATTAAATTCTAGCGATTCACTTGGGGTCGACTGATTCCTCTGCAGCCCCACCCAATGTCATCGATCTTCTGGATGATGATGAAGATGTGGCCCCTAGGCCCAGAAAAACAAAAAAGTAGCAGCTGGCAAGACGTGTCAGCAGGGACCGATGACAACACCAACCGCCCGGCCATCTGAAGACGCAGGTCGGGCCTCTGTAACTTTCATTGTCCCATTGTCGAGTGAGAGCCCTGCACCGTCGATTGTACCGGTGTTTCCTTCAGTCATCCAACCTCACGCTTCGGAGCTCCAAGCTGCTGCACCTGGGTCGTCTGCCCCCTTCTTCAGCAACTACCATGTTCCGGAAAGCCAGTCGCACGCGGCTGCGGAAGCCATCCGTCAGGTTAACATGATGATGGAATAGATGAAGACGGTGCACGAGAACAGCCAGGCCGCTTACAATGCCAGCGCGGCTCTCCGGGCCAATGTCCAGGTAAGTAGACTTTCGACTGACCTTGTTCTATTAGGATATGCTACCTGAAATATTTTCTTTCATACAATCTCTTATTGTTTGCGTCGAATCTGTACACCCACTGGGTGTTTTGTTGTCTTTGGTAATTGCGCTCTTCCACTCGGCCCGGGCAAGTGGGATCTGAACCGGTGGGAGCACGCTAAGTGCACCCACTGGGTGTAGTCCCCGAGACCGCAGTCGACTGCGTGCAGTCGACTGGGGTCTGAGTTCTTTTTACTTTATTTTCTTCCACTCGACCCAGGCGGACCGGTCAAATGGGAGCGTTGGAAGGAGAGGTGAACAAGCTGAAGTCCTGTCTCAACGAGTCCAACCGGGAGGTAATTCGTCTGAAGAAGGATAAGATTGCTCTGAACAAGAAGCTAGAGTCCGCGGTCCGTAAGAGAAATGACACGGAAGCCTATCTGAGAACTCTTGCTAAGAAGCTCTATCTTATGCTGGAAGGTACTCCTTTTAATCCGACTGCTTTACTGCTTGCAAGTTAATCCTGTCCAGTCGACTCACTAACTCTTTGACTGCAGAATTCTGCCAAAACTTTGACGAGGAAACTGGAAGGATCAAGACGGGTTTAGACCCTATCGTTTCTCCGGTCGACGATGAAGCTGCCATGAATGTGCTTCGACTGGAATCTCGTGTCGCGAGTGTCACAAGTTACCTCGCTCGTCTGAAGGTGGCAGTTTCATGGATCGACTCATCACTCTGACCAAGGGCGACGCTTCAAAATGACCTCGAATCTCTGATGGCTCGGCTCAACGAGATTCCTGGTCGAATGCAAGAATGGAAGAAGTCCTCTGCCCGGTGTGGTGCTGACGTGGCGCTGTCTTTGGTAAGGGTCCACTGCAAGGAAGCTCGTGAAGACAAGCTGGCGGCGATCAAGGTCGCCAACACCAAAAGGCACGACTTCCAGTCCTTTATGGAGACTTTCATCGCTGCTGCTACTTAGATCGCAGATGGAATTGACTTGGACGAATTCGTCGAACCTGCTAGCCGTCCTCCAGCCGAGTGAACGAACTATGAGATATAAACCTGTCTTAAATTTGCCTTGGAATGCCGAGTGGTTGCTGTAACCATTAAACTCCTTTGGGCTTGATGCTCGAATACTTTTGATTTGTCGCTTGGAACTTTAGGATTTATCTGAACTGCTTTTGAATATGCTTGTGATTGCTTTTGGAATATGTTCCCTATTTGGAGTGACCTTCATGTTTGAGATGCAGCCTTGAAACGGAGACTTCAATCGAACTGCGCCTTGTCGTCCTTGCGGACAAAGATGGAGCACACGTTGTATTTGTGGCGTAGCTCGAAGGAGAAGGTTGCAGTCGACCTGCGCCTCGTCGTCCTTGCGGACAAGGATGGAACACACATTGTATTTGTGGCGTAGCTCGAAGGAGGAGGTTGCAGTCGACCTGCGCCTCGTCGTCCTTGCGGACAAGGATGGAGCGCACATTGTATTTGTGGCGCAGTTCCAAAGGAGAAGGACGGCTCACCACTCGGTAGGTTTTTACAAACTTAGGCGAGTACTGGACTGCAGCTAAGCCTCCGAGTGGGAGGATTGCTCACCACTCGGTAGGATTTTACAAACTTAGGCGAGTACCGGACTGCAACTAAGGCCCCGAGTGGGAGGATTGCTCACCACTCGATAGGATTTTACAAACTTAGGCGAGTACTGGACTGCAGCTAAGCCTCCGAGTGGGAGGATCAGTCACCACTCGGTAGGATTTTACAAACTTTGGCGAGTACTGGACTGCAGCTAAGCCCCCGAGTGGGAGGATTGCTCCCCACTCGGTAGGATTTTACAAACTTACGCGAGTACTGGACTGCAGCTAAGCCCCTTAGTGGGAGGATTGCTCGCCACTCGGAAGGATTTTACAAACTTAGGCGAGTACTGGACTGCAGCTAAGCCTTCGAGTGGGAGGCTGGCTCGCCACTCGGTAGGATTTTACAAACTTAGGTGAATACTGGACTGTAGCTAAGCCTTCGAGTGGGAGGCTGGCTCACCACTCGATAGGATTTTACAAACTTAGGCGAGAACTGGACTGCAGCTAAGCCTCCGAGTGGGAGGATCGCTCACCACTCGATAGGATTTTACAAACTTAGGCGAGTACTGGACTGCAGCTAAGCCTCCGAGTGGGAGGCTGGCTCACCACTCGGTAGGATTTTACAAACTTAGGCGAGTACTGGACTACAACTAAGCCCTCGAGTGGGAGGCTAGCTCACCACTCGGTAGGATTTTACAAACTTAGGCGAGTACTGGACTGCAACTAAGCCCCCGAGTGGGAGGCTGGTTCACCGCTCGGTAGGATTTTACAAACTTAGGCGAAACGGATTCGCAGCTAAGCCCCTAAGTGAGAGGCTTGCTCACCACTCGGTAGGATTTTCTTTCGAACTTAGGCGAAATAGATTCACGGCTAAGTCACCCACTGGGGGTTTTTAGACGTAAACAAAAGCAACAACAATCGTGCCAGAGGACTGTAAAGCTCTTGTCTTTGATAAACAAATCACAACGGTATTTCTTATTACATTTTATTCGAACTAATACTTAAGTATAAAAGGGGCGGAGCAGCTCCGCGTTCCAAGCCCGTGGCTCGTCCCTCTTACGCTCGACACTGTAAAGGTGGTATGCTCCATTGTGGAGCACTCTGGTGACAATGAAGGGACCTTACCAAGCTAGGGCGAGCTTGTGTGGTTTCTGCTGATCCACTCGAAGAACCAAGTCTCCCTCTTGAAAGGCTCGACCCTTCACGTGCCTAGCGTGGAATCGACGGAAGTCTTGTTGATAAATGGTCGACCAGATCAAGGCCATCTCTCTTTCCTCCTCTAGGAGGTCGACTGCGTCTTGCCGAGCTTGTTCTGCTTCATCTTCAGAGAAGAGCTCAACTAGTGGAGCATTATGAAGCAAGTCACTCGGTAGAACAGCTTCAGCTCCATAGACCAAGAAGAATGGAGTTCGGCCAGTCGACCGATTAGGAGTTGTCCTCAATCCCCAGAGAACTGATGGAAGTTCATCAACCCAGGCACCCGCTGCGTGCTTGAGATCTCGCATCAGTGGGGGTTTCAGTCCTTTGAGAATCAGGCCATTTGCTCTTTCTGCTTGTCCATTCGACTGGGGATGGGCGAATGAAGCATAGTCGACTCGTGTGCCTTGTGAGGCGCAGAAGGTTCTGAACTCATCAGAATCGAAGTTCGATCCGTTGTCAGTGATGATGCTGTGCGGAACCTCATATCTGAAAATCAACTCTCTGATGAAGCTGACAGCAGTACTAGCTTCAAGATTCTTAATAAGCTTGGCTTCGATCCATTTGGTAAACTTGTCGACTGCTAAAAGCACATGAGTGAAGCCGCTCCTACCAGTCCTCAGTGGACCAACCATGCCCAATCCACAAACAACAAAGGGCCAGACGAGTGGGATGGTCTTCAGGGTTGATGCAGGTTTGTGTGACATATTGGAGTAGAACTGGCAGCCTTCACATCTATCGACTATATCTTTCGCCATTTCATTTGCTCGTGGCCAATAAAATCCAACTCGGTATGCTTTAGCCACAATGGTCCGAGAGGACGCATGGTGACCACAGGTCCCCGAATGGATGTCGTGGAGGATCACTCGGCCTTCTTCTGGTGTTATACATTTTTGGCTGACCCCAGTTGCACTTTCTCTGAACAGTTGGCCCCTTATTAAAGTAAAGGCCTTGGATCGACGGACGATCTATCGAGCCTCTTCTTCATCCTCGGGGAGCTCTTTCCTAAGGATATATGCAATGTATGGCACTATCTAGTCGGGAGTGATGACCAACACCTCCGTGACCAAGTCGACCATGGCTAGGACGTCGACTTCAGTCGGATCTGCGGCACCCTTAGGCTGCGGGGGCTCTTCATTGAAGGGATCTTCTTGAACTGAAGGTGCGTGAATATGCTCCAGGAACACATTACTGGGAATGGCTTCTCTCTTGGAGCCTATCTTTGCTAAATCATCTGCTGCTTGATTTTTCAGTCGGGGTATATGATGGAGCTCTAACCTCTCAAACTTCTTTTCCAACTTCCTCACCGCGTTGCAGTAACCAGTCATGGCTGGAGTTCTGACGTCCCACTCCTTCATCACTTGATTGACTACCAAATCTGAGTTGCCATAGACCATGAGGCGACAGACGCCGAGTGAGATGGCCATCACTACAAGAAATATGTAAACTTATGACCTTCTGTCAGTGACCCTCGAAGAATTGGTCATAAATTTATGACCATTTTAGACCAATTGGTCAAAAGCTGTTCAGGGGGCTCCAAACCCTAAACCATTGCGACCATTTTAGTCAGAAAGGTCGTAATTTCCTTACACGAAATGGTCACAAAGCAAATAGTGCTAGTCCGCTGCCTTATTTCTAGTTGTTAATGACCAATATGGATGGTCATAGCCTTGTAGATTGTGGTGGGTTGTGATGACTAGGCGCCATCTCATCAGTTTTGCCTATGTGTCATGTCCATGTGGCAGTTTTTGCCCTAAGTTGTGAAGCAACCTATATTTCTATCATTCCCAAAATTCCCAAAAAATCTCATAAATTCTTTGGGGCATATCTTCATCAAATATGTAAAAATCCTTCCTTGCCTAGTTCAAAACTAATTCAACAATATTCATTTTCCTATTCTGTTCACAACAACACTTTATGAAGGAAGTGCTATTTATATATTCTTGATTTCCCTCGGAATTTTGGGCACTCTTTCCTATCCAAACCATTACCGCATGACAAAATTCAGCTCCATTTGCCTAGCAAATCTTCCTCGGAAAATTTCCAAAGTTTTTGTCCACCTAGAAGCATTGTGAAGGAAGTAACTTTTTTATATCTCTAAATGACATGAAATTTATACAGTTCCTTCATATGCCCAAATTATCACCCTCCTCCAAATTGCAGCTCAGTCAAATCATCTATGTGAGCCCAGGTTCAATTTATATTTTATGGCCAAATTGGCACGTTGCAAAGCAAGTGTTATATAGACCCCTCCTATTACCCTCAAACTTTTCGGGCACTCTTCCATACCCAAATCATTGCCACATGATAATATTCAGCTCAATTTTCCTAGTAAATCTTTCTCAGGAAATTTCCAAAGTTTCTACCTCAAGAGAAGCTTTGTGAAGTAAGTACTAGCTAGGCTTACCCAAATGATCTGAAAATTTACCAGCGCATGACCATACCTATGTAACTTACCTACACCAATTTTTAGCTCATTTCATTCGTCCAATCTCTCTCACTAGTTTTCCCAAGTTTTTGTCCATAGATGAGCATTGTGAAGGAAGTACTACTTTGGCATGTTAAAATGATATCAATTTTCTACAATGCTTTCCTATGCCCAAATAACCATCCTCCACCAAATTTTAGCTCAATCCATTCATTATTTTGAGCCCAGCTTCAACATTCATATTTTTGTCCAGTGTGGTACTTTGCAAAGCAAGTACCACCTAGGATCCTCCTTTTGAGCTGAAAATTTGTGAATACATTCTCCTTAGTAGATGATCATCCTCGGCCAAAACTCACGCCCATTGGCCATGTGCATTTCCCGTACCGCTAATCAAACACTTGGCTGCTTATTCATGCTTGAGCATCGATCGGTCTCCTCGTGAGAATCTTATGTTGTGATTTTCTTCCTAGCACCTACCTGAGGAGTGCCCAACCCACTAGACATGCCTAGGCCGCCCAGAACACATGGCAACGCCACGGCCACGCGGTGACCACGCGGCGGGCATGTGAGTTTACGCGCTCTAGAGTTGGGGGCCTCGGCCACCGCCCAAACCTCGACGTATCGCCACCAAACCATGTATTTATGATTAAATAGGTACTTATGTAACTAGAAATGATTTTGGAAAATAAATAGCAAACTATGAGGCAGTTGCAGTTCAAATTTGACCCGCTTCCTACTGAATCGGCGGGAATTTGTCTTTTTCACCAGAGGTGGATCAAAACTTTTGACACCCAACCATTTTGTCAATTGTGCATTAAATATGGCCTAGTATTTTATAAAATTGATTAGGTCCAATTTTGCAACAAATATATGGTAGGTACTTCACAAAAAAACTCATTTTGGGCACTCAGAAAAATGGAAAATGAATTTTTCGTGCAAAGAAAATGAAAACTTCCTTAGGCAACATTGTTTGGAATTCCAAGACACACCCTTGTGCACAATATGAGATCATTTGAACAAACTATGCCACGAATGTGGCCATAAGATTGATCATTTGGCTTGAAAGTCATTGATCTCCATACATGATAGCTCGTTTCTGAGAACACTTTTTTAAAATAATTGCCGTATTACAAGTTTGTTATTTTTCCTGGTAACTTGGTCATATATAATGATACAATGCGAATGTTTTCCAATTTTTTGTTTTTTTGAATTTTTTATGCCTGTTTCAAAATGCGGTCAAAACGGCGGGAATGACCGTTCCTAGCTAGTGGTTGAATATTGGAATTTTTTTGGTGTTTCTCTGATTAAATAGATACTTATGTACCTAGAAATTATTTTTGGAAAAAATAAAGAGCAAACCACAAGGTAGCTACAGTTCAAATTTGACCCACTTCCAGCTGAATCGGCGGAAGTTTGTCTTTTTCACGAGAGGTGGATCAAAACTTTCTACACCCAACCATTTGGTCAATTGTGCATTAAATATTGCCTAGTATTTTATAAAAATGATTTGGTCCAATTTGCAACAACTATTTGGGAGGTCCTTCACAAAAAACCATCCTTTTTGGCACTCGAAAAATGGAAAATGGTTTTTTCGTCGAAAGAAAATGAAAACTTCCTTAGGCAACATTGTTTGCCATTCCAATATGCACCCTTGTGCACAATATGAGATCATTTGAACAAACTATGCCATGAATGTGGGCATAGGATTGATCATTTGGCTTGAAAGCCATGAATCTTCATGCATGATAGCTCATTTCTGATAACACTTTTTTAAAAGAATTGCCGTATTACAAGTTTATTATTTTTCTTGGTAAATTGGTCATATATAATGACACAATGCGAAGGTTTTCCAATTTTTTGATTTTTTTGAATTTTTTATGCCCGTTTCAAAATGCGGTCAAAACGGCGGGAATGACCGTTCCTAGCTAGTGGTTGAATCTTGTAATTTTTTTGGTGTTTATTTGATTAAATAGATACTTATGTACCTAGAAATGATTTTTGAAAAAAATAGAGAGCAAACTAGAAGGCAGCTACAGTTCAAATTTGACCCACTTCTAACTGAATCGGCGGAAGTTTGTCTTTTTCACCAGAGGTGGATCAAAACTTTTGACACCCAACCATTTGGTAAATTGTGCATTAAATATGGCCTAGTATTTTATAAAAATGATTTGGTCCAATTTTGCAACAATTATTTGGGAGGTCCTTCACAAAAAACCCTCCTTTTGGGCACTTGAAAAATGGAAAATGGTTTTTTCGTCCAAAGAAAATGAAAACTTCCTTAGGAAACACTGTTTGCCATTCCAATATGAACCCTTGTGCACAATATGAGATCATTTGAACAAACTATGCCATGAATGTGGGCATAGGATTGATCATTTGGCTTGAAAGCCATGAATCTTCACGCATGATAGCTCATTTCTGATAACACTTTTTTAAAAGAATTGCCGTATTACAAGTTTATTATTTTTCCTGGTAAATTGGTCATATATAATGACACAATGCGAAGGTTTTACAATTTTTTGATTTTTTTTGAACTTTTTATGCCCGTTTCAAAATGCGGTCAAAATGGCGGGAATGACCATTCCTAGCTAGTGGTTGAATCTTGGAATTTTTTTGGTGTTTCTCTGATTAAATAGATACTTATGTACCTAGAAATGATTTTTGGAAAAAACAAAGAGCAAACTACAAGGCATCTACAGTTCTTGACCCACTTCCAGCTGAATCGGCGGAAGTTTGTCTTTTTCACCAGAGGTGGATCAAAAACTTTTGACACCCAACTATTAGGTCAATTGTGCATTAAACATGACCTAGTATTTTATAAAATTGATTTGGTCCAATTTTGCAACAATTATTTGGTAGGTCCTTAAAAAAACCTCATTTTTGGGCACTAACAAAATGGAAAATGATTTTTTCGTCCAAAGAAAATAAAAACTTTCTTAGGCAATATTGTTTGCTATTGCAAAATGCACCCTTTTACGCAATATGTGATCATTTTTTGAATTTTTCATGTGAAAAAGTAGACAAAAAGAATGCTCAAGGATTCTTTTTTGAAACATAAATTGTCTTTTTGATGATAGGTGAATCAAAAGGATTTTCCATTTTAAGATTTGGTCAACTATACATAAAATGTTGTCTTATAGTTTTGGAAAATGGTGTGGTGCCATTTTGAAAGAAATATTTGGTAGATTCTTCACAAAAAAAGAATTTTGTCACTCCGAAAATAGAAAATGATTTTTTCCCCTAAAAACTCATTTCTCATAACACTTTTTAAAGATATTTGTCTTCTTCCAATTCCATGTTTGTTAGTTTTCCTAAAAAACTAGGTCACATTTGCTGACACAATGAGAATGTTTTTAATTTTTTGAATTCTCATATCATAAAACTGTTTATATGATTCAACATATTATTTTTAATTGATTAAGACCAATTTGGATGGTCATAACGTGTACTGGGCTTTGATTGGTCCACGAGCATGTCACGCGGATCGTGCCTTCAGCGCCGTCGGATGCTCCTCTTCAGATCGAGATCCGACGGCAGCCCTTTCTCCCTCAACCCCCTCTTTGTCTGAAAAAAAGGAAACTCCCACCCGCACGCGAACCCTAGCATCGTCTCCCAACCCCTCTCCAGATCCAGATCCGCTACCCCTCTCCCTCTCCCCTCGCCGCCTCCCTTCCCTCTCCCTCTCCCCTCGCCACCTCGCCTCCCCTCGTCGCCGCACCGCCCATCGCCTCCCGCACCCCCACCCGACCTTTTCCCCCCTCCCCTCCCGTGTCCCCATCCCGTCGAAACCCTAAGCGGCGGCAGCCGCCATGGTGAAGGGACGCACGGGGCAGCGCGTCAGGCTCTACGTCCGGGGCACCATCCTCGGCTTCAAGAGGTGAGCAGCCCCGTTCTTGGCCATGCTCTCGCTGGATCTGGCGATTCATTTCATGGTGAGATTGGGCGGCGCGCTGATGGCGATGTGAGGGTTGATCTGCAGGTCGAAGTCGAACCAGTACGAGAGCACGTCGCTGGTGCAGGTCGAGGGGGTGAACACCAAGGAGGACGTGGCGTGGTACGGTGTCGCCGCGACGGAAGAAGCCTCCTCCGCTTCGCTCTGCTCTCCGGTACAGACTCCCCCCAACCCCTTCCTCTCGCCCTGGCCGGCCGGCCGACGTTCCGATCGGATCCCCACTCGCGCTTCGTCTCTGGGCCGGCCGGCTCTCCCTCCTCTGTCTGCATCTCGTCCAGCTAGCCGATTGACCACTGGCGCCCTATTGGCTCGCGCACGGGGCACGCTAGCCAGTTGATCCTGTCCGGCGTGTCTAGTAGTAATAGACGACGACAGGTTCTCTGCATATCAACTCTGTTACTTCTGCATAGTCTTCTTGTAGCATAAAACATCTCCTCTAATATCGCATCTGGACAGTGTGCTGCTTATTAAGCAATCTAAAACGTCTTATATTCGTTCATAGAGGGACGACACCCACTACCGCTGCCTCTGGGGCAAGATCACCCGCCCGCATGGCAACTCCGGCATCGTCCGCGCCCAGTTCAAGTCCAACCTCCCCGCCGAGTCCATGGTCAGTTCCTGCCCGCCCTTAGTTTTCTTGATGGTGCTTTTTTGCTGAGGCTGTTTGTTGCTTTGCGTTGTGTGCAAGGGCGCAAGGTCAGAGTGTTCATGTACCCGAGCATCATCTAAAGTTAGCATCTGCTGCACTATCGCCAATGATGTTTGTTTAAGGCTGTTGCTTTGCTCTGTGTGATCTTACTCTAGCATGTGTGTTGCATTTTGTCCTGCGCCTTGAGAATGACTAGGATTTATGTTATAGAATTCCAAGTGTAGTCGCAATATATAACATGCCTAAAGTATATGGACTTGTGCAGTGTGTCCATCAAGAGTAGATAGACTATTTCTTTCATGATTCATCTATATATGCTGCTCTTATATGAAAGTTTGTATCTGGATGTCTTATGCATGACAGAAGTTTGTGAAATGCAATGTTTTTCTGTTGTGGTCTGTTTGATGGGGATTGATGCACAGGTAGGTCATATCTCTGTGTGTTTGGACCGAGGGAAAAACACTAGCTTATTAGCTTACTTTTCATCAAGTACTAGTATTAGTTGAGATGTAGATGGACTATTTCTTTCACGATTTTATCGATATACAGTTGTTTACATGTTTTTTATCTGGATGTCTTATACATGACAGAAGCTTGTGAATTGAAATGTTTCTTTTGTGGTCTGTCTGATGAGGATCGATGCATGTGTGGATCATATCCTTATGTGTTTTGGATCTAAGAACTAGCTTATTAGCATACCTTTTTTTATTAAGTACTACTAATTTAGGTGTAGATGGACTATTTCTTGCATGATTCATCAATATGCAGATATTCTGCTGTTACATGCATGCTTGTATATCGATGTCTATTGGTGTATATGGACTATTTCTTTCAAGATCCATCAATATGCAGTTATATACATGTTTGTATCTGGATGTTTATATTACATCATGAGGTTTTCTACAAACTAGTAAGGTAGTGGTTTCAGCTGCTGCATTATTGCTTATATTTGATACTACACAATGTGACTGGAGTTTATTGTGATTTGCAGAAGATAGAATCTGGATGCAATTGCTTTGATATTCCTGTTTGGCCCCCAGGCATGCTCATGAAGTACAATGAGGTGTCCTCATCTGACTATTTCACCAATGGGTAAGCCTCACTGCCAATCTTTCAAGTAGTAGTAGTACGGTGTCGCTATCATCTCTGTTTGTATATAAGTACGCCACTGTTGAGGTTTAGCAATCTCTGTTATGGTGTTGATCTGAATCATGCTTTTCTGTATGTGACAGCGAACTGGCTACCCTCATGTAGTTGAGCAATTAGTATCCATACATGCCCAGTGCATGCCTAAATCCTGAGTTTTATTTTTAAACCTCTCCATATATGTGCAGTGCCTATTGTAATTGTCAAGTGTGAATTCTGTATATGAGGTGTGTTCTCCTTGTAGTAATTTCTAGTAGCCTGCTTGTTATGTGTAGAGTGCACAACACATTATGTGTATTGAGGATGAAATGGTCTGAGTATGGCATTTTCAATTTAACTTACTTTTTTAGTGTTGAGCTATCGATAAATTGGTGTTGGTACCATGATGCTTGAACTATTATTTTCTTTTGGTAAATGAACTGCTGCTTTGGTGCATAGATGTATCTTCACGAGTCACAAAACTCCTGACATGTAGGCGACTGGAGCATTAACGACGACTCAGTCCTCGGCGCCGCCCTCTGCTAGAGCGGTGTGTCCCCTCTCTGTTCTCCCAGCCACCCCTAAGTTTTGGATTTGGATCGTTTCTGTGAACTCTAGCCATGCTCACTTGTAAATCTGGTTTGATGTTTAAACCGTGACTTATGATAATCTGGTTTCATCGCCTTCCAGGGACAACATATATATGCTCAATACACTCTACTTGTTTTCCTGTATAGTTTTCTTACTTGTTTTCCTTTATGCGTTCACTCTTTTTCAGGAGCTCCAAGCCTAATTTTTTTCCTTTATGTTCACTCTTTTACAGGAGCTCCAGTCCTAATTTTTCTGAGTGTGAAGCCGTGAAGCCAAGTGCGAAGCAGTGAATGCTGGAGAGAGATGATGCTGGAGAGATGCCCTTCCTGTAGGTCTGCACATAAGCAGAAGTTCCTGGGTATACAAGATTCGATGGTTAAATTGGTTGATGTGATGTGAATGAGTGTATGGAAACTGGTTGTGTGATGTGAATGAGTGTATGTAGTTTCACGTGTTCTGTTCTGTATAGCATATTGTAATAAACTTATTTTAGCTGTTATTTGAAGATTTTCATATGCTTTCTCTCTTCTGTCTGTTTGATATATACATATATATTGCTTATTAATAAGCTGTGAAAAATCTGACATTTGGGACCCATCTGTAAACTAGAGCTGGGAAAAAAAGCTGGAAATAAAAAATAAATTGACGGCAAAATGTTGTGCGCTAGAAAATAAAAAGGCCAAATTGTAAGCCAGGCCCATGTAGCTAACCAAAATTAGCATAAAATACATATATTAAAAGGGCTTGCCTAAAAAAATACATGGGCCGAATTACTGGGTCAGACCCATGTAGCTAATAAAAGCACAGGAAAAAAATACATTAAAAAGGCCGAATTGTTGGGCTAGGCCCATGTAGAAAATCCAATTGGACCGGGCTGAATATTGTGCCACATCAGATTGCCACGCTGGATGCCTACGTGGCCTGGGGAGGTTGCTAGTGACGAAAACGCCACAGTAGACGTATTTTGGTCATAAACGTCTTCGACCATTCCATAAGAAAGGTCGCTAATGTCAGTTTATGACGGCCAGCTTTTGACCTTATGTTTTTGGTCACAAAAAGGTCACAAATGAAAATTTGTGACCATTCTGTGACCAATAGTGGTGGTCACAAGTTGACATATTTCTTGTAGTGCATACGCAACCCATACAGGAGTGCTTCATATTCTGCTTCGTTATTGGAGGAATCAAAGTGAATCTGGAGGACATATCTGAGCTTGTCTCCTCAGGGGGATACCAGTACCACCCCAACACCAGAACCATTCAGCATCTTGGAACCATCAAAGAACATGGTCCAGTGCTCCGAGTGAACTTGAGTCGGCAGTTGTTGTTCAATCCACTCGGTGAGGAAATCTCCTATTGCTTGGGACTTAATAGCTTTCTTTGCCTCAAACTTGATATCTAAGGGAAAAAGTCCAATCACTCACTTTGCCAATCGACCAGTTGCATCTCTATTGTTCAGAATCTCTGATAATGGAGCGTTGCTAACGACTGTAATGGAGTGATCCTAGAAGTAATGTGCAACCTTCTTCGTGGTCATATAGATCCCATAAGCAAGCTTCTGATAATGTGGATATCTCTGCTTTGATGGAGTCAAAACCTCAGAGACATAGTATACTGGGCGCTGAACTTTGTAAGCTTTTCCTTCTTCTTCCCGCTCGACCGTAAGTACTGTACTGACGACTTGTCCAGTGGCTGCAATGTAAAGCAGTAAAGGCTCTTTGCTGATTGGAGCAGCAAGCACCGGCTGGGTGGAAAGAAGGGCTTTAAGCTCTGCAAATGCTGCATCAGCTTCAGGAGTCCACTCGAACTTGTCTGACTTCTTCATCAGTCGGTAAAGAGGCAGTGCCTTTTCACCGAGGCGAGAAATGAATCGACTTAGGGTGGCCAAACAACCAGTAAGCTTCTAGACATCGTGCACATGCACAGGGTGTCCCATCCGGAGTATGGCACCCACTTTCTCTGGGTTAGCGTCGATCCCTCGTTCGGAAATGAGAAAACCAAGTAATTTTCCGCCTGGAACTCCAAACGTGCACTTCGATGTATTAAGCTTGATATCATACCTTCTAAGGTTGGCAAAGGTTTCAGCAAGGTCAGTTAGTAGGTCGGAACCTTTACGTGACTTGACCACAATGTCATCCATGTATGCTTTCACATTCCGACTGATCTGGGTGAGCAAGCACTTCTGAATCATCCGCATGAATGTGGCTCCAGTGTTCTTCAAACCGAATGGCATAGTGACATAATAGAAGCACCCAAACGGGGTGATGAAAGCTGTTTTTATCTCATCGGGTCCGTACAGACGGATCTGATGATACCCGGAATAAGCGTCCAAAAAGGACAAACGCTTACACCCCGTAGTCGAGTCAACTATTTGGTTGATGCGAGGGAGAGGAAAATGATCTTTCGGGAAGGCCCGATTGATTTGTTTGAAGTCGATGCACATGCGAAGTGAGTCGTCCTTCTTTGGGACCATGACAACATTAGCTAACCACTCGGAGTGGTAAATCTCTCGGATAAACTCAGCAGCCAGGAGCCGAGCCACTTCTTCACCAATTGCCTTCCTCTTCTGTACGGCGGACCGTCGAAGATGTTCTTTAACTGGTTTCACTTTTGGGTCGACTCGCAAACGATGCTCAGCCAATCCCCTGGGAACACCTGGCCTGTCAGAAGGTTTCCATGCAAAGATGTCCCAGTTCTCACGGAGGAACTAGATGAGCGCTTCTTCCTATTTGGAGTCGAGTGTTGTTGAAATGTGAGTCGGAGCTGCATTGGGGTCCATCGGGTGAATGTGAATCGACTTTGTTTAGCCAGATGACTGGAATGCTGAATCCGTGGCAGGCTTCTTAGCTTGCAACAAATCACTCGGATCTGCATTTTTTGATATTCCTGCAATTCCACTACTGCCATCTGTGCGTCGACGATCTTTGAGCCCTTCTGGAAGCACTCTTTTGCTTTCTTTCGATTTCCAGTGATAGTGATCACCCCTTTGGGACCAGACATCTTCAATTTGAGGTACACGTAACATGGTCGAGCCATAAAACGTGCATAAGCTGGCCTGCCCAAAATAGCATGATAAGCACTCTGGAAATCTACGACTTCAAATGTCAACTTTTCTTTGTGGTAATTCTTGGAATCACCGAACACTACATCAAGGGCGATCTGGCCGAGTGACACTGCCTTCTTGCCAGGGATGACTCCATGGAAACTCATATTGCTTTCTCTGAGTCTGGACATCGGAATGCCCATTCCTTTCAACGTCTCTGCATACAGTATATGCCACTGCCACCATCCATCAGAACCTTAGTCAATCGAGTACCTTCGACTACTGGGTCGACCACAAGCGCTTGCCTCCCAGGGGTGGCTATGTGCGCTGGGTGATCGGACTGGTCGAATGTGATGGCAGTCTGAGACCACTTGAAATAATTGGGTGTCACAGGAGCAACCATGTTCACTTCTCTGTTGATGACTTTTAGTCGACTCTTACTCTCAACGTCAGCGAAAATCATCAGAGTGGAATTGACGTGGGGGTAACCATCATCATCCTCTTCCCCATCCTCAACTTTGTCTGTTTCTTTCTCCTTTTCCTTGGGCTGCTTCTCTTGAAATTGCTAGATTAGGAGTCGACACTGTCGAGTGGTATGCTTTGGGTAGATGAAATTACCCTCTTCATCTTTCTTGGTGTGAATGTGGCATAGTAAATCCAGCACATCATTTCCATCCTGATCTTTTACTTTCTTGGGGTTCCACGGTCCTTTTGGTTTCCCCTTGAACTTCCCTTGAGTCACGGCTAAGGCTTCACTAGGAGCGGCTGGCTCGGCTTTGCGCTTCTGCTTCTGACTGGAGTTTCCTCCCACGGTTTCGTGGGCGACTGTTTTGTGTTTGCCGCTTCGGAGTCGGTCTTCTTCTTCACCATTGGCGTACTTGGTGGCAATCTCCATCATCCAAGTCAGATTCATATCTCCTGTCCGACCGAGTTTCAGATTCAACTCCCGATACTTAACGCCTTCTTTGAAGGCACAAATTGCTTGGTGATCTGACACATTCTCCACTATGTGGTGCAACGTGATCCATCTCTGGATATAATCCCTCAAAGTTTCATTCGGTTTCTGAACACAACACTATTATTCTATCAACCCTGCTGGCCGCTTGCAATTACCTTCAAATGTTCTGACAAATACTCGAGCAAGAACTTCCCAAGTATAAATACTACCAGGAGCTAACTGATTCAGCCACGCCCTGGCCGAGCCCTCTAGCATCAAAGGAAGGTGCTTCATGGCCACTTCATCGTTGCCGCCACCGATCTGTACAGCCACTCGGTAATCTTCAAGCCAAGTGTCAGGCTTGGACTCACCAGTGAACTTACTGACTCCAGTCGCCAACCTAAAGTTGGGAGGAATCACCGCAGCCCTGATGGCTCTGCTGAAGCACTCTGGGCCTGAGACATGCATTCTACTGCCGGTTGGAAAATCTCTGTTGGGGCCTTCTTTGTGAGCTCTGTTTCTGTCGACCAGACCCTGGACGAGAATAGATCTCGCATCAAAGCCTGGTTCCCTAGGGTCGACTGGAATCCTTCGCCCACCACTGTGAGGGCGTCTGTCATACTGCTGCCGAGGCACGTATGATCCACTCCTTGGGGGAGGCGTGGGACCTCGACGACGATCATTGTGACCGAGTAGGTGATCATACTGCTCACGGTTTCTGTACTGATCTCGTCGGTCTCCACGTCCCTCATGCCTCGGGGGCGATCTCAGGCTGTGAGCCGACTGGACTGTGTCCGCAACTACGGATCTACTGTGAATCCTATTCCACGACTGAGATACTACTGTATTCTGCTCTCTCGTGGCCCGGAGCAAAGCCGGGATCTGCACCAAACCTCGACCAGCTTCTGACAGGGAAGGTTGAATTGACTCTGCTATTCGGGCCGCAGCTGCAAGATTCTGGATTGGAGTTCGGTATACCTGAGTCAGAGGTGGAAAAAGTTGTTGTCGACTCGATTTAGGAGCACGCTGCCGAGCACGCTCGTCGAGTGCGCGCTGGAGGTTATCTAGTCGAGTGCGCTCAGCCAAGTTGGCCAGGCGCGCCTCCTCCAAGGCCTGGGCCTCAGGGGTTTCTCCAACGATAGGAGTGTGAAGTGCATCCATGTTCCGGCGGCGAAGTTCCTCCCTCCTCTGTGAAGAGAGGGGTTCGGGTTGGTACTCTTCGTGGACACACGACGGATCGCCGCCACCATCACCTCCGTCTTCACGGGTGAAGCCACGAGGACTACGTGGTCCATTGACCATCAAAACTTCCGCCGCGGGGTCGCTGCTATCGCACTCGGATGCGGTCTCTACGAAGCCAGTCGGCAGGTCGAACAGGCCGTAGAGAGTTTCGTCGGGCCCGATTGCCGCGACCTGGGGGGTGGCTGATTGGCGAGCCACCGCGTGCCTCACCCACCGCTGAAGCCTCGACCGGCCAGAACGTTTGCCCCGGCGGGCTGCAGGGAGGGAGGTCAGTATGGGAGCCGACCGATACTGAGTCGACGGCTGCCGCAGGAGGACGCCACGGTCGCATGCACGACAGTGCGTTGCCCCACGGATGGGTAGCGCCTCGACGTCGAGTGGCGCTTCCTGGAGCCAAGTGGAGTCGTCGGCGATGAATACGAGTGCACCGAGACGGATCTCGTGGCCCTTGGCCAAACCTCCGCCTGAAACCATGTTGAAGGGGATCGGAAAAATCACAACTTCTCCAACAAGTCGCTAAGACACCTGCACCACGGTGGGCGCCAACTATCGTGGTTGTAAGTCTGACAGTAGAATGGGGGGTAGGGATGTAGAGGCAAGATCCTAGCTATGGAGGAGTTGTTCACACAAGTTTTACGAGTTCAGGCCCTTCTCAGAGGAAGTAACAACCTTACGTCTCAGAGCCCGGAGGCGGTCGACTGGATTATATGCGTGTGCGTTACAGGGGGTGCGAACCCTTGTCCTTGAGGAGGGGGTGGCTTATATAGAGTTCGTCAGACCCCTCCCGCCCTCAGTTACAAAGGGTTTAAGGTGCATAAAGATGGAGACATTACTGGTAACGCCTGCCATAAAGATACATAATGATCCATAAAGCTATGACTTAATTCCCAACCGTTGCAGAGTGGAGTGGCTCTAGATCTTCTGGTAGTCGAGTGATTGTCCATACGGTCGAGTGTCTTCGAGACTGTCGAGTGGAACATAGCTTCATGGCCGAGTGGATGATGATTTTTCTTCGAATGCTCCTGGTTCCTTTAGAGATGTCCTTGGGGAGGGTATCTGGGACAGATCCATGACCCTACCCTAGGTACATAGCTTCATCAGTAACCATTAAGACTAAGTATCCTTTGCCTATGATAAACGATCTGTTTGACCAGTTGGAGGGAGCTACTGTGTTTTCTAAGATTGATCTTTGTTCTGGTTATCATCAATTGAAGATTCGTGAGCAAGATATTCCAAAGACCTCTTTGACTACGAGGTATGGGTTGTATGAATATACTGTTATGTCATTTGGATTGACTAACGCTCCTGCATACTTCGTGAATATGATGAACAAGGTGTTTATGGAGTTCTTGGATAAATTTGTGGTTCTTTTCATTGATGATATATTGGTGTTATCCATTGTTGAGGAAATGGTTATCTCGTAACTCCTCGGTTGGCTGGCGAGTAGGGGATTAATAGGCTAATCGGCAAGTTAATCAGCCATTTAATCAATTAATCGGACGATTTATCAGTTCATCAGCTACTTGGTGACCCTATGAGTAGGGATTAATCGGCAAGTTAACTAGTTAATCAGATGAATTCTTGAACAGGGGTGTTCTCCAAGAATAAGCAAGAGCATGAGGTGCATCTGCGTTTGGTATTGGAGAAATTGAGGGAACATCAGTTGTATGCCAAGTTCAGCAAATGTGAGTTTTGGCTGGATGAGGTAGCATTCCTTGGACATGTCGTGTCAGGTAATGGAGTTGCAGTTGATCCATCTAAGGTTGCTGCAGTTACAGAGTGGGAGACACCCACGATAGTTGGAGAGATTCGCAGCTTTTTGGGCCTTGCAGGTTATTACAGGAGGTTTATTGAGAACTTTTCCAAGATTTCAAAGCCTATGAATGAATTATTGAAGAAGGAAAATAAATTTGTTTGGGCTGATGAATGTGAAGCCAGCTTTCAGGAATTGAAGCAGCGTTTGGTTACAACACCAGTCTTAACTCTGCCGGATATACATAAGGACTTCCAGGTATATTGTGATTCTTCTCGTCAAGGACTTGGGAGTGTTTTGATGCAGGAAGGTAAAGTTGTTTCATATGCTTCACATAAACTTAAGAATCATGAACATAATTATCCTACACATGATTTGGAGTTAGCCTCAGTTGTGCATGCATTGAAAACTTGGAGGCCATATCTTATTGGTAATCATTGTGATATATTTACTGATCATAAGAGCTTGAAGTATATTTTTACTCAGAAGGATTTGAACCTCAGGGAGAGGAGATGGTTGGAGCTTATTAAGGATTATGATTTGAATGTGCAGTATCATCCTGGTAAGGCTAATGTTGTTGCTGATGCATTGAGTCGTAGGAGCCATGTTAATGCAGTTAATATTGATGATATGCCACCAGAGTTATGTGAGCAGTTCAGGAATCTCAGGTTGGAGATGGTTCCTAAGGGATATTTAGCAACATTGGAGGTAAATCCTACTTTGCTTCGTAGGATCAGAGAAGCTCAAAAGGGTGATAAGGAGATTTTTGAGATAAAAGAGAATATGGCTAAAGGTAAGGCAGAAGGTTTCCATGAGGATGAACATGGATCCATATGATTTGAGAAGCGTATTTGTGTACCTCGGGATGCAGATATCAGGAAGTTGATTCTTCAGGAGGCGCATGCTTCACCTTATACTATTCACCCAGGTAATACTAAGATGTATTTGGATTTGAGGGAAATATTTTGGTGGCCTAGCCTGAAGAGGGAAATTGCTGGATATATTGCAACATGTGATGTGTGCCAAAGAGTTAAAGCAGAACATCAGAGGCCAGCAGGTTTCTTACAACCATTGCCTATACCTGAATGGAAGTGGGATGAGATTGGTATGGATTTCATTACAGGTCTACCCAGGACTCGGTCAGGATATGATTCTATTTGGGTGGTTGTTAATCGTTTGACTAAAGTTGCTCACTTCATCCCGGTAAAGACTACTTATACCAGTGCTCAGCTAGCAAAGATTTATATGTCTAAAATTGTTTGTCTGCCTGGAGTTCCAAGGAAGGTAGTGTCTGATAGAGGTACTCAGTTCACATCTAAATTTTGGCGTCAGTTACATGAATCCTTGGGCACCAGGCTGGAGTTTAGTACATCTTTCCATCCACAGACAGGTGGGCAGACAGAGAAGGTAAATCAGATTTTGGAGGATATGTTGAGGGTTTGTGCCTTGGACTATGGGTCCAGTTGGGATGATAATTTACCTTATGCAGAGTTCTCATATAATAACAGTTATCAGGATAGTCTGAAGATGGCCCCATTTGAGGTATTGTATGGTAGAAAGTGCAGGACACCATTAATGTGGGATGAGGTTGGAGAGCGTCAGTTCTTTGGACCAGACTTGATCAGAGATGTTGAGGAGAAGGTCAAGTTGATTCGTGATAGGCTGAAGATAGCAAAGTCCAGGCAGAAAAGTTATGTAGATGCGAAACGTAAGGAGGTGACATATGAGGAAGGATACGTGCATATCTTAGAGTTTCACCACTTCGTTGACACCGCAAGATCGAACCCAAAGCTAAGCACTTCTCCCATGGCAAGAACAACCAATCTCGTAGGCCAAACCAAACTGATAATTCGAAGAGACTTGCAAAGATAACCAATCATACATAAAAGAATTCAGAGAAGATTCAAATATTATTCATAGATAGACTTGATCATAAACCCACAATTCATCGGTCTCAACAAACACACCACAAAAAGAAGATTACATCGAATAGATCTCCACAAGAGAGGGGGAGAACATTGTATTGAGACCCAAAAAGAGAGAAGAAGCCATCTAGCTACTAACTATGGACCCGTAGGTCTGAAGTAAACTACTCACACTTCATCGGAGGGGCTTGGATGATGATGTAGAAGCCCTCCATGATCGATGCCCCCTCCGGTAGAGCTCCGGAACAGGCCCCAAGATGGGATCTCATGGATACAGAAAGTTGCAGCGGTGGAATTAGGTTATTGGCTTCGTATCTGATCGTTTGGGGGTACGTGGATATATATAGGAGGAAAAAGTACATTGGTGGAGCAACAGGGGGCCCACGAGGGTGGAGGGCGCGCCTGGGGGGGGGGGGCAGGCGCTCCCCTACCTCGTGGCCTCCTGTTAATTGACTTGACGTAGGGTCCAAGTCTCCTGAGTTGTATTCGGTGAGAAAATCACGTTCCTGAAGGTTTCATTCCGTTTGGACTCCGTTTGATATTCCTTTTCTTCGAAACCCTAAAACAGGCAAAAAATAACAATTCTGGGCTGGGCCTCCGGTTAATAGGTTAGTCCCAAAAATAATATAAAAGTGGATAATAAAGCCCAAAAATGTCCAAAACAGTAGATAATATAGCATGGAGCAATCAAAAATTATAGATACGTTGGAGATGTATCAAGCATCCCCAAGCTTAATTCCTGCTCATCCTCGAGTAGTTAAATGATAAAAACAGAATTTTTGATGCGGTGTGCTACTTGGCATAATTTCAATGTAAATCTTCTTAATTGTGGTATGAATATTTATATTCAAAAGATTCAAGACAAAAGTTCATATTGACATAAAAATAATAATACTTCAAGCATACTAACAAAGCAATTATGTCTTCTCAAAATAACATGGCCAAAGAAAGCTATCCCTACAAAATCATATAGTCTGGCTATGCTCTATCTTCACCACACAAAGTATTTAAATCATGCACAACCCCGATGACAAGAAAAGCAATTGTTTCATACTTTTGACATTTTCAAAACTTTTTCGATCTTCACGCAATACTTGAGCGTGAGCCGTGGATATAGCACTATATGTGGAATAGAATGGTGGTTGTGGAGAAGACAAAAAGAGGGGAAGATAAGTCTCACATCAACTAGGCGTATCAACGAGCTATGGAGATGCCCATCAATAGATATCAATGTGAGTGAGTAGGGATTGCCATGCAACGGATGCACTAGAGCTATAAGTATATGAAAGCTCAACAAAAGAAACTAAGTGGGTGTGCATCCAACTCGCTCGCTCACGAAGACCTAGGGCATTTTGAGAAAGCCCATCATTGGAATATACAAGCCAAGTTCTATAATGAAAAATTCCCACTAGTATATGAAAGTGACAGAATGAGAGACTCTCTATCATGAAGATCATGGTGCTACTTTGAAGCACAAGTGTGGTAAAAGGATAGTAACATTGTCCCTACTCTCTTTTTCTCTCATTTTTTTGGGCCTTCTCTTTTTTTATGGCCTCCTTTTCTCTTTTTTTTTATTTTTCGTCCGGAGTCTCATCCCGATTTGTGGGGGAATCATAGTCTCCATCATCCTTTCCTCACTTGGGACAATGCTCTAAAAATGATGATGATCACACTTTTTATTTTTCTTACGACTCAATACTTAGAACAAAATATGACTCTATATGAATGCCTCCGGCGGTGTACCGGGATATGCAATGAATCAAGAGTGACATGTATGAAAGAATTATGAACGGTGGTTTTGCCACAAATATGATGTCAACTACATGATCATGCTAGCAATATGGCAATGATGGAGCGTGTCATAATGAACAGAACGGTGGAAAGTTGCATGACAATATATCTCGGAATGGCTATGGAAATGCCATGATAGGTAGGTATGGTGGCTGTTTTGAGGAAGGTATTTGGTGGGTGTATGATACCGGCGAAAAGTGCGCAGTATTAGAGAGGCTAGCAATGGTGGAAGGAAGGAAAGTGCGTATAATCCATGGACTCAACATTAGTCATAAAGAACTCATATACTTATTGCAAAAATCTAGAAGTTATCAAAGCTAAGTATTACACGCATGCTCCTAGTGGGATAGATTGGTAGGAAAAGACCATCGCTCGTCCCCGACCGCCACTCATAAGGAAGACAATCAATAAATAAATAATGCTCCGACTTCATCACATAACGGTTCACCATACATGCATGCTACGGGAATCACAAACTTTAACACAAGCATTTCTCAAATTCACAACTACTCAACTAGCATGACTCTAATATCACCATCCTCATATCTCAAAACAATTATCAAGCATCAATTTTTCTTAGTATTCAACGCACTTCAAAAGAAGGTTTTACAAATCTTGAACACCAAGCATATTATTATTAAGCAAATTACCATTCTATTAAGACTCTCAAAATAATCTAAGTGAAACACGAGAGATCAATAGTTTCTATAAAACAAATCCACCACCGTGCTCTAAAAGATATAAGTGAAGCACTAGAGCAAAATTATATAACTCAAAAGATATACGTGAAGGACACAGAGTATTCTTATCAAATTCCAAATTATGTATGGCTCTATCAAAAGGTGTGTACAACAAAGATGATTGTGGTAAACTAATAAGCAAAGACTCAAATCATAAAAGACGCTCCAAGCAAAACACATATCATGTGGTGAATAAAAATATTGCTCCAAGTAAAGTTACCGATAGAAGTAGACAAAAGAGGGGATGCCTTCCGGGGCATCCCCAAGCTTTGGATTTTAGGTGTCCTTAGATTATCTTGGGGGTGCCATGGGCATCCCCAAGCTTAGGCTCTTGCCACTCCTTGTTCCATAATCCATCAAATCTTTACCCAAAACTTGAAAACTTCACAACACAAAACTTAAAGTAGAAAATCTCGTGAGCTCCGTTAGCGAAAGAAAACAAAAGACCACTTCAAGGTACTGTAATGAACTCATTCTTTATTTATATGGGTTTTATACCTACTGTATTCCAACTTCTCTATGGATTATAAACTATTTTACTAGCCATAGATTCATCAAAATAAGCAAACAACACACGAAAAACAGAATCTGTCAAAAACAGAACAGTCTGTAGTAATCTGTAGCTAGCGCAAGATCTGCAACCCCAAAAATTATAAAATAAATTGATGGACGAGAGTAATTTATCTATTAATCATCTTCAAAATAATTAACTAAATAGCACTCTCCAAATAAAAATGACAGCAGTTCTCGTGAGCGCTAAAGTTTCTGTTTTTTTACACCAAGTTCAACAAGACTTTCCCCAAGTCTTCCCAACGGTTCTACTTGGCACAAACACTAATTAAACACAAAAACACAACCAAAACACAGGTTAAATAATTTATTTATTACTAAACAGGATCAAAAAGCAAGAAATAAAAATAAAATTGGGTTGCCTCCCAACAAGCGCTATCGTTTAACGCCCCTAGCTAGGCATAACAAGCAAGAATAGATCTAGGTATTGCCATCTTTGGTAGGCAATCCATAAGTGGCTCTCATGATAGATTCATATGGTAATTTTATTTTCTTTCTAGGGAAGTGTTCCATGCCCTTTTTAATGGAAATTGGAATCTAATATTCCCTTCCTTCATATCAATAATTGCACCAACCGTTCTAAGGAAAGATCTACCGAGGATAATAGGGCAAGAAGGATTGCAATCTATATCAAGAACGATAAAATCTACGGGTAAATAATTCCTATTTGCAACAATAATAACACCATTAATTATTCCCATAGGTTTCTTAATAGTGGAATCCGCAAGATGCAAGTTTAGAGAGCAATCATCAATATTACGGAAATCTAGCAAATCACACAAAGTTTTGGGAATAGTAGAGACACTAGCACCCAAATCACACAAAGCATAAAACTCATGATCTTTAATTTTAATTTTAATAGTAGGTTCCCACTCATCATAAAGTTTTCTAGGGATATAAACTTCCAATTCAAGTTTTTCTTCATAAGATTGCATCAAGGCATCAACAATATGTTTAGTAAACGCTTTATTTTGACTATAAGCGTGAGGAGAATTTAACACGGATTGCAACAAGGAAATACAATCAATCGAAGAGAAATTTTCATAGTTAAATTCCTTGAAGTCCATAATAGTGGGTTTAGCAACATCTAGGGTTTTAATTTCTTCAATCCCACTTTTATCAAATTTAGCATCAAGATCAAAATATTCAGAATTCTTGGAATGCCTTCTAGGTATAGGTGGATCATATTCAGTCCCATCATTATCAAGATTCATATTGCAAAACAAAGATTTAATAGGGGACACATCAATAACTTTTAGACCTTCATCATTATTTTCATAGGAACTAGAAGAACACGCTCTTATAAAGGCATCTTTCTTAGCACGCATCCTAGCGGTTCTTTCTTTGCACTCATCAATGGAAATTCTCATGGCTTTGAGAGACTCATTGATATCATGCTTAGGTGGAATAGATCTAAGTTTCAAAGAATCAACATCAAGAGCAATTCTATCAACGTTCCTAGCCAAATCATCAATCTTAAGCAATTTTTCTTCAATCATAGTATTAAAATTCTTTTGCGAAGTAATAAATTCTTTAATATTAGATCCAAAATCAGAGGGCATCTTATTATAATTTCCATAAGAATTGTTGTAGGAATTACCATAATTATTAGAGGGATTACTAGGATAAAGCCTAGGATTAAAATTTCCTCTATACGCGTTGTTACCAAAATTGTTTCTACCAAAAAAATTCACATCCATGGATTCATTATTATTCTCAATCAAAGTAGACGAGGGCTTATCATTAGGATCGGAAGAAACACTCTTATTAGCAAATAATTTCATAAGTTCATCCATCTTTCCACTCAAAACATTAATTTCTTCTATCACATGCACCTTTTTATTAGTAGATCTTTCAGTATGCCATTGAGAATAATTAACCATAATATTATCTAGGAGTTTAGTAGCTTCTCGTAAAGTGATTTCCATAAAAGTGCCTCCCACGGCCGAATCTAAAAGATTTCTAGAAGCAAAATTCAGTCCGGCATAAAAAAATTGTATAATCATCCACAAATTTAAACCATGAGTAGGGCAATTGCGTATCATTAATTTCATTCTCTCCCAAGCTTGTGCAACATGTTCATGATCAAGTTGCTTAAAATTCATAATATCGTTTCTAAGAGAGATGATCTTAGCGGGAGGAAAATACTTAGAGATAAAAGCATCTTTGCACTTGTTCCATGAATCAATACTATTTTTAGGCAAAGACGAAAACCAAGCTTTAGCACGATCTCTAAGCGAAAAAGGAAATAGCTTCAATTTAACAATATCATTATCGACATCTTTCTTCTTTTGCATGTCACACAAATCAACGAAGCTATTAAGATGGGTAGCGACATCTTCACTAGGAAGGCCGGAGAACGGATCTTTCATGAAAAGATTCAGCAAAGCAGTATTAATTTCACAAGATGCAGCATTGGTAAGAGGAGCAATCGGAGTGCTAAGGAAATCATTGTTGTTGGTATTGGTGAAGTCACACAATTTAGTATTATCTTGAGCCATCGCGACAAACAAGCAAACTAACACACAAGCAAACAAAAAGGCAAGCGAGCAAAAAGAGGCAAATAGAGAAAGAGAGGGAGGATAGAGAGAGATAGGGCAAATAAAACGGCAAGGGTGAATTGGGGGGAGAGGAAAATGAGAGGAAGATGGCAAATAATGTAATGTGGGAAATAGGGATTGTGATGGGTACTTGGTATGTTGACTTTTGCGCAGACTCCCCGGCAACGGCGCCAGAAATTCTTCTTGCTACCTCTTGAGCACTGCGTTGGATTTCCCCAAAGAGGAGAGGATGATGCATCAAAGTAGCGTAAGTATTTCCTTCAATTTTTGAGAACCAAGGTATCAATCCAGTAGGAGGCTACGCGCGAGTCCCTCGTACCGACACAAAAACAATAGCTCAACGCAACCAACGCGCTTAGGGGTTGTCAATCCCTTCAAGGTCACTTACGAAAGTGAGATCTGATAGAGATGATAAATAATATTTTTGGTATTTTTGGTATAGAGATGCAAAGTAAAAAGTAAAAGCAAAGTAAAAGCAAAGCAATAATGAAATGATGGAGATTGATATGATGAGAAAGAGACCCGGGGGCCATAGGTTTCACTAGTGGCTTCTCTCAAGAGCATAAGTATTCTACGGTAGGTGAACAAATTACTGTTGATCAATTGACAGAATTGAGCATAGTTATGAGAATATCTAGGTATGATCATGTATATAGGCATCACGCCCGAGACAAGTAGACCGACTCCTACCTGCATCTACTACTATTACTCCACTCATCGACCGCTATCCAGCATGCATCTAGAGTATTAAGTTAAAAACAGAGTAACGCCTTAAGCAAGATGACATGATGTAGAGGGATAGTTTCATGCAATATGATAAAAAAAACCATCTTGTTATCCTCGATGGCAACGATATAATAAATGCCTTTCTGCCCCTTCTGTCACTGGGAAAGGACACCGCAAGATCGAACCCGAAGCTAAGCACTTCTCCCATGGCAAGAACAACCAATCTAGTAGGCCAAACCAAACTAATAATTCGAAGAGACTTGCAAAGATAACCAATCATACATAAAAGAATTCAGAGAACATTCAAATATTATTCATAGATAGACTTGATCATAAACCCACAGTTCATCGGTCTCAACAAACACACCACAAAAAGAAGATTACATCGAATAGATCTCCACGAGAGAGGGGGAGAACATTGTATTGAGATCCAAAAAGAGAGAAGAAGCCATCTAGCTACTAACTATGGACCCGTAGGTCTGAAGTAAACTACTCACACTTCATCGGAGGGGCTTGGATGATGATGTAGAAGCCCTCTGTGATTGATGCCCCCTCCGGCGGAGCTCCAGAACAGGCCCCAAGATGGGATCTCGTTGATACAGAAAGTTGCGGCGGTGGAATTAGGTTTTTGGCTCCGTATCTGATCGTTTGGGGGTACGTGGATATATATAGGAGGAAGAAGTACGTCGGTGGAGCAACTGGGGGCCCATGAGGGTGGAGGGTGCCTGGGGAGGGGGGGGGGGCAGGCACGCCCCCCTACCTCGTGGCCTCCTGTTAATTGACTTGACGTAGGGTCCAAGTCTCCTGAGTTGTATTCGGTGAGAAAATCACGTTCCCGAAGGTTTCATTCCGTTGGACTCCATTTGATATTCCTTTTCTTCGAAACCCTAAAACAGGCAAAAAACAGCAATTCTGGGCTGGGCCTCCGGTTAATAGGTTAGTCCCAAAAATAATATAAAAGTGGATAATAAAGCCCAATAATGTCCAAAACAGTAGATAATATAGCATGGAGCAATCAAAAATTATAGATACGTTGGAGACGTATCACCCAGCAATGCCGGCCAGACCACTACAGCCACAGCGGCCCACCTAACCCCGCACAACCGCAACCCACCTCAGCCGCAGAAAAGCGGTACGCCCGCACCCGACCCGTATCGCTCACCTGCGCCCGATCCACCTCACCCCAGCCGCTGACCAGCGGGCCCTGCACCCATCTTCCACCACGAACCGGACGCAACCGTGCTGCGCGCACGCCGAGGCCGACCTGGACCGATCCCGTGCGAGCCAGGGACATCACACGCGAGTTCCGGACCTCGAAGAACCCTACCGCAGCCCCTTCTCCGTCCTTTCCTCGTCTGGACGAGCAGCTAGGGCGAAACGCATCTCGCGGTGGAGCTCGAGCCGTCGTCGTCTTTGCCGGTCGTTTCTGCTGCCGTAAGGACACCACCGGCCACACCGTTCACTTCCCTCGACCCCCTGCTCAATGCCGCACCTTGCTGACATATTTTTGTCGCCGGAATCACAGCGGAGCAAGCCGCCCAAGCAAACCCGACGCCACCGGAGCAGCGGTTGTTCACGTCGTCACCGTCTCCCGCAGAACACACCCCGCCGCCGTCCGACACCACCACCACCTCCGCAACTCATGCTGAACCCGTCCGCTACTTCACTTTCGCGGGAGACCCACCGGAGAGCCGCCGCCTCCGCCATTTTCCCCCTATTCTGGTGAGCACACGCGCCCAGCCAATCGGACGCTGCCACGTGGCGCTCCGCTACAGCGCCGCACAGGAGTTGCTACAGTGCATGAGTTTTCTATTGTTTTCTGTTTTCTTTTTCAGATTTCAACTCTAACTTCAACTAGCTATATCTTTTAATCTATAAGTCCAATTTAGTTAATTATTTTTCCTGTGCACTCACAAAAATCAGCACATTATCACAGTACCAACTTTGCACATGTTTGCACTGTTCAAATTTGAATTCGTTTGAATTTGAATTAAACCTTCCGGAGGCCATATCTTTTAAACCGCTTATCGAATTCGAGTGATTATTTTTGCATTGTGATCGTAGTGCATTTTAGGTGCTGTTATGCTACTGTTGTTGAGTTTTAAAAATGCTTTTCATGTTGGTTTTGTTTTGGTTCTATTCGTGTTCCGGTGATTGATTTGTTGAATTGTGTGAAACGTGTAGATTGTCCGGAGTGCGACGCGAACTATGGTCAGGAGTGTGACTTTATGAACGAGAACCAAGGCAAGTTACATGTTGATCATCCTTTACCTATTGTTTTCTATGCATGTAGTTATATCACACTTGGAATATATGCATGTATAGGATTACTATATTATTCTGCTATATTGTTGAGCTATCTCCCGTTATTGCAGATCGTGGTAGTTGTAGTTTTGCTATGCTTTGTAGACAGGGTGGTTCATGTATTCATTGAGCTTATGTGAGGATTATATATATAATAATTTGAGTAGTAACTCAAGATTTAATTCACCTCTAGGCGGAATTGGTATTGCTAGGGTGGTTTCAAGAACATCATGGTTTATACCCTCTGAATGTAAGTGGACGGCCGCCCAGGCTCAAAAAGATCAGACAGACTTAGTGACTAGTAGCTTCCATGTGCGACCACTAGCTAAATGGGCTCTTGCTTAGTTGATCAGTTGTGGAACCCTTACACGGATGTGCCAGCAGATGTAGATATAATAGTTGGGATGGGCCTCCTGTTGGGACTAGGGGACTGCTTCTGAAAGACTTCTTCTCAATCTCCGGGTTGGGTCTAGTGGGTAAAGCGTACTAAACTCTGCAGAGTATTAAAAACTAATCATGATTAGCCGTGCCCCCGGTTATGGGCAACTTTGAGCGACTGTGCCATTACAGTTGTTGGATGATCTTGACAGATGTGACACTTAATAATTTTTATGGTAAAACTTAATAAAGGGTAGGTTGGAGTTGATTTTTGCCAACTCAACCTTGTGTATTTAATTGTAGTAATAAAAGAACTAAATAAAAAATTGACTATTAGGTAGTTATGAGGACAAAATCAGCTTTCTGCAAAAATAAACCCTCAAGCCTTCCTTTTGATATACTATGCATATACATGTAGGTCTGCTTTATTATTACTCCTGTGTAACTTGCCAATATATTCCAAGTAATGACCTATATGGCTGCAACGTCTCATGTTGCAGGATATTCAGACGAAGAGTAAGGTACCGTTAGGGTCGCGAGTCTGCACTCAGCATCGCCAGTGGGCTATGATGGGACTCATCATTATTTTCTGCTACTTTCCGTTGTTAGATTGAATAAAGCTAGCCAAGTGCTATGCAGATTGTTTTATTTTATATATTCTGGATCATACGATGTAATAAATGATGCACTTGCTATTCTGGTATTTATCTATATTGTGTCTGCTAGCGAGTTCGATCCAGGGACTAGCACAGTAAGCACAGAGACTCAAATCCTTCGAGGTTTGGTCGTTACAATGTCAATGACACTATCATCAGGAAGATTAACTCCCAGTTGAGTCAAGTGGTTGTGGTACCCAGACATTCTGAGTATATGTTCACTGACAGAACTATTCTCCTCCATTTTGCAGCTGTAGAACTTATTGGAGACTTCATATCTCTCAATCCGGGCATTTGCTTGAAATATTAAATTCAATTCCTGGAACTTCTCATATGCTCCATGATGTTCAAAACGTCGTTGAAGTCCCGATTCTAAGCCGTAAAGCATGGCACACTGAACTATCGAGTAGTCATCAGCTTTGCTCTACCAGACGTTCATAACATCTGAAGTTGCTCCTACAGTGGGCTTTGCACCTAGCAGTGCTTCCAGAACGTAATTCTTCTGTGCAGCAATGAGATAATGCTCAAGTTACAGACCCAGTCTATGTAATTGCTACCATTAACTTTCAACTTAACTTTCCCTAGGAACGCATTAAAATTCAAAGGAATGGTAGCACGGGCCATTGATCTACAACAACATAGACATGCAAAATACTAATAGGTACTAAGTTCATGATAAATTAAAGTTCAATTAATCATATTACTTAAGAACTCCCACTTAGATAGACATCTCCCTAGTCATCTAAATGATCACGTGATCCATATCAACTAAACCATGTCCGATCATCATGTGAGATGGAGTAGTTTTCAATGGTGAACATCACTATGTTGATCATATCTACTATATGATTCATGTTCGACCTTTCTATCTCAGTGTTCCGAGGCCATATGTGCATATGCTAGGCTCGTCAAGTTTAACCCGAGTATTCTGCGAGTGCAAAACTGGATTGCACCCATTGTATGTGAACGTAGAGCTTATCACACCCGATCATCACGTGGTGTCTTGGCACGACGAACTGTAGCAATAGTGCATACTCAGGGAGAACACTTATACCTTAAAATTTAGTGAGAGATCATCTTATAATACTACCACCGTACTAAGCAAAATAAGATGCATAAAAGATAAACATCACATGCAATCAAAATAACTGATACGATATGGCCATCATCATCTTGTGCCTTTGATCTCCATCTCCAAACCACCGTCATGATCACCATTGTCACCGGCTTGACACCTTGATCTCCATCGTTTCATTGTTGTTGTCTTGCCGACTATTGCTTCTATGACTTTCGCTACCGCTTAGTGATAAAGTAAAGCAATTACATGGCGATTGCAATTCATACAGTAAAGCGAAAACCATAAGGCTCCTGCCAGTTGCCGATAACGGTTACAAAACATGATCATCTCATACAAAATTTTATATCTCATCACGTCTTGACTATATCACCTCACAACATGCCCTGCAAAAACAAGTTAGACGTCTCCTCTACTTTGTTGTTGCAAGTTTTACGTGGCTGCTACGGGCTTCTAGCAATAACCGACTATGCATCAAAACCACAACGATTTTTCGCCAAGTGTGCTGCTTTAACCTTCAACAAGGACCGGGCGTAGTCAAACTCGATTCAACTAAAGTTGGAGAAATAGACACCCGCTAGCCACCTGTGTGTGAAGCACGTCGTTAGAACCAGTCTCATGAACGCGGTCATGTAAAGTCGGTCTGGGCCGCTTCATCTAACAATACCGCCGAATCAAAGTAAGATGTTCCTGGTAAGCAGTATGACTATTATCGCCCACAACTCATTGTGTTCTACTCGTGCATATAACATCTACGCATAGACCTGGCTCAGATGCCACTGTTGGGGAACACAGTATTTGAAATTTTTTACCTACGATCACGCAAGATCTATCTAGGAGATGCATAGCAACAAGCGGGGAGAGTGTTTCCACGTACCCTCATAGACCGAAAGCGGAAGCGTTTAGTAATGTAGTTGATGTAGTCGAACGTCTTTGCGATCCAACTGATCCAAGCACCGAACGTATGTCACCTCCGCGATCAGTGCATGTTCAGCTCGATGACGTTCCTTGAACTCTTGATCCAGTTGAGGCCGAGGGAGAGTTCCATCAGCACGATGGCGTGGTGACGGTGATGATGAAGTTACCGACACAGGGTTTCGCCTAAGAATAACGACGATATGACCGAGGTGTGTAACTGTGGAGGGGGGCACCGCACACGGCTAAGAGAAGACTTGGTGTGCCTTTAGGGTGCCCCCTCCCACGTATATAAAGGGGGGAGGAGAGGTGGCCATCCAAAGGGGGCACGCCATGGGGGGAGTCAGGGGGAAGGAGGAAAGATAAGGAGGAGGAGAGGGAAGGGGGGGCCGCCCCCAACCCTAGTCCAATTCGGATTGGGCTTGGGGGCGCGCCTCCACCTGGTCGCCGCCTCCTCTCTTCCACTAGGGCCCATGAAGGCCCATTAACCCCCCGGGGGATTCCGGTAACCTCCCGGTACTCCGAAAAATGTCCGAACCTATCCGAAACCTTTCCGGTGTCCAAACATAACCTTCCAATATATCAATCTTTATGTCTCGACCATTTTGAGACCCCTCGTCATATCCGTGATCACATCCAGGACTCTGAACAAACTTAGATTCATCTAATCACATAACTCATACTACAAATCGTCATCAAACGTTAAGCGTGCGGACCCTACGGGTCCGAGAACTATGCGGACATAATCGAGACACATCTCCAGTCAATAACCAATAGCAGAACCTGGATGCTAATATTGGTTCCTACATATTCTACAAAGATCTTTATCAGTCAAACCACATGACAACATACGTTGTTCACTTTGTCATTTGTATGTTACTTACCCGAGATTCGATCGTCGGTATCATCATACCTAGTTCAATCTCGTCACCGGCAAGTCTCTTTACTTTTTCCGTAATGCATCATGAAGGAAATATGCCCTAGAGGCAATAATAAAGTTGTTATTTATATTTCCTTATATCATGATAAATGTTTATTATTCATGCTAGAATTGTATTAACCGGAAACTTAGTACATGTGTGAATACATAGACAAACATAGTGTCCCTAGTATGCCTCTACTTGACTAGCTCTTTAATCAAAGATGGTTAAGTTTCCTAGCCATGGACATGTGTTGTCATTTGATGAACGGGATCACATCATTAGATAATGATGTGATGGACAAGACCCTTCCGTTAGCTTAGCACTATGATCGTTTAGTTTATTGCTATTGCTTTCTTCATGAGTTATACATGTTCCTATGACTATGAGATTATGCAACTCCCGAATACCGAAGGAACACTTAGTATGCTATCAAACGTCACAATGTAACTGGGTGATTATAAGGATGCTCTACAGGTGTCTCCGACGGTGTTTATTGAGTTGGCATAGATCGAGATTAGGATTTGTCACTCCGTGTTTCAGAGAGGTATCTCTAGGCCCTCTCGGTAATGCTCATCACTATAAGCCTTGCAAGCAAAGTGACTAATGAGTTAGTTGCGGGATGATGCATTACGAAACGAGTAAAGAGACTTGCCAGTGATATGTCCATTTTGCATCATGCTTTTATATCGATATTTATTGCATTATGGGCTGTTATTTCACATTATGTCACAATAATTATGGCTACTCTCTCTTATTTTACAAGGTTTACATAAGGTGGGGGAATGCCGGCAGCTGGAATTCTGGGCCAGAAAAGGAGAAAATATTAGAGACCTATTATGCACAACTCCAAAAGTCCTGAAACTCCACAGAATACCTTATAATAAATAATGAAAAATTCTTGCCAAAGATGAAGACCAGGGGGCCCACACCCTTTCCACGAGGGTGGGGGCGCGCCCCCCTACCTCGTGGGCCCCCTGGTGGCTCTCCGATGACCATCTTCTCATATATGAAGTCTTTAGTCGAGAAAAAAAAGAAGAAGGAACCTTTCGGGATGAAACTCCGCCGCCACGAGGCGGAACCTTGGCGGATCCAATCTAGAGCTCCGACAGAGCTGTTCTACCGGGGAAACTTCCCTCCCGGAGGGGGAAATCATCGCCATCGTCATCACCAATGCTCCTCTCATCGGGAGAGGGCAATCTCCATCAACATCTTCATCAGCACCATCTCATCTCAAAACCCTAGTTCATCTCTTGTATCCAATTCTTGTCTCCAAGTCCGGGATTGGTGCTAGTAGGTTGCTAGTAGTGTTAATTACTCCTTGTAGTTGATGCTAGTTGCTTTAATTGGTGGAAGATCATATGTTCAGATCCTTTATGCATATTATTACCCCTCTGATTATGAACATGAACATGCTTTGTGAGTAGTTATGTTTGTTCTTGAGGACAAGGGAGAAGTCTTGCTATTAGTAGTCATGTGAATTTGCTATTCGTTCAATATTTTGATGACATCTATGTTGTCTAGCCTCTAGTGCTGTTATGTGAACATGGACTACATAACACGTCACCATTATTTGGGCCTAGAGGAAGGCATTGGGAAGTAATAAGTAGATGATGGGTTGCTAGAGTGACAGAAGCTTAAACCCTAGTTTATGCGTTGCTTCGTAAGGGGCTGATTTGGATCCATATGTTTCATGCTATGGTTAGGTTTACCTTAATACTTTTGTTGTAGTTGCGGATCCTTGCAATAGAGGTTAATCATAAGTGGGATGCTTGTTCAAGTAAGAACAGCACCCAACCATCGGTCCACCCACATGTCAAATTATCAAAGTACCGAACGCGAATCATATGAACGTGATGAAAACTAGCTTGATGATATTTCCATGAGTCCTCGGGAGCGCTTTTCCTTATATAAGAGTTTGTCCAGGCTTGTTGTGGGAGTCCTGGATTAGGGGGTCTCCAGACAGCCGGACTATCTCCATTGGCCAGACTGTTAGACTATGAAGATACATGATTGAAGACTTCGTCTCGTGTCCGGATGGGACTCTACTTGGCGTGGAAGGCAAGCTAGGCAATACGGATATGTGTATCTCCTCCTTTGTAACCGACCTTGTGTAACCCTAACCTCTCCGGTGTCTATATAAACCGGAGGGTTTTAGTCCGTAGGACAACATGCAATCATACCATAGGCTAGCTTCTAGGGTTTAGCCTCTCCGATCTTGTGGTAGATCTACTCTTGTACTACCCATATCATCAATATTAATCAAGCAGGACGTTGGGTTTTACCTCCATCAAGAGGGCCCGAACCTGGGTAAAACATTGTGTCCCCTGCCTCCTGTTACCATCCGCCTTAGACGCACAGTTTGGGACCCCCCTACCCGAGATCCGCCGGTTTTGACACCGACATTGGTGCTTTCATTGAGAGTTCCTCTGTGTCGTCGCCGTTAGGCTTGATGGCTCCTACTATCATTGATAGCGATGCAGTCCAGGGTGAGACTTTTCTCCCCGGACAGATCTTCGCGTTCGGTGGCTTTGCACTGCGGGCCAATTCGCTTGGCCATCTGGAGCAGATCGAAAGTTACGCCCCTGGCCACCAGGTCAGGTTTGGAAGCTTAAACTACACGGCAGATATCCATGGAGACTTGATCTTCGACGGACTCGAGCCTCTGCCTTGTGCGTCACAGGGTCACGATGAGTGCGATTTGGCTCTACCATCGGACAGTGTTCAGGAGATCGCACAGGCAGCCGCTCCGACCCTCAATTCGGAGCCAGTTGCACCGTCCATGGACGGGTGGATGGACCCCGCCACGGAGGCCTTACCCTGAGCGGCGATTGAGCCAAACATCGAACTTACCTTGCACGAGAGCCGTGTTGTTAAACTGCCAGATCCTTCTCCGGCCACGGACTCCGAGCCGCCTGCGCCCGTTCCTATCGAATCCGATTGGGCGCCGATCATGGAGTTTACCTCCGCGGATATTTTTCAGCACTCGCCCTTTGGCGACATATTGAACTCATTAAGGTCTCTCTCCTTGTCAGGAGGATCCTGGCCGAACTATGTCCGGCAGGACTGGGATACGGATGACAAAGAAATTCACGGTCCACCCACCACCCACTTAATAGCCACTGTCGATGACTTAACTGACATGCTCGACTCCGACTCCGAATACATCGACGGCATGGACGACGATGCAGGAGACGAATAGGAACCACTGCCCCCAAGGCACTGGACGCCCACTTCACCACATGACGTATACATGGTGGATACACCAAAGGAAAACGATGATGAGGAACGGAAGGACGCAACGAAGGGTTGTTCCCTCGAGAAGCAGTCAAAACAGTGGCATAAGCACCGCCCCAAATCCCGCCTCAGCAGAAACAATGATCATACAGACCCAACGTTAGAGCAGGGGGAACCATTGCCGGACCACGGCAACACGGAGAATCAAGCCGAACAACCCGACTCTGTCAAAGATCATAGTCCATATGACGTCACACCGAACAAACATCCGGAGCAACAGAATTCCCATCGAAGGCTCGTTGCTACAGCGAGGAGTCTAAAAAAGCAGAAGTAAAGGCTCAAAGCTGCGCAAGACACACTCCAAATCAGATGGAACAAAGTACTCAACACAGAAGCGAAGTACGGTGGTAATCGCTCTACCAAGAGCTACCCGAAGCGGAAGTTGCTACCTGAATTCGATGAGGAGGCCTTAGACCCCCCACAACCAAAAATCAAAATAGCCATCTGGCCGGATAGGCGACCTCACGGCCAACATAGAGCGGCAAACAACGCCGCACATAAGCCAATACGCGATCCACACGAGGACTCGCATCAAAAGGACGAGAAAACCAGATCCATCTATGGACCACGTAAGCGCGCTCCAGCATACAATGCAACACAACAAATATCCGAAGAACGCGGTACACCCAGATATAGGGGTGCCGCACACCCCCTATGTTTCACCGATGAGGTGTTGGATCATGAATTTCCAGAAGGATTCAAACCCGTAAATATAGAGGCATACGACGGAACAACAGACCCTGGTGTCTGGATTGAGGATTATATCCTCCATATCCATATGGCTTGAGGAGATGACCTCCACGCCATTAAGTATTTACCCCTCAAACTCAAAGGGCCAGCTCGGCACTCGCTTAAGAGCCTCCCCGAAAGTTCCATTGGAAGCTGGGAAGAGCTCGAAGATGCTTTTGGGGCAAATTTTTAGGGTACTTACGTCCGACCTCCGGACGCGGACGATTTGAGTCATATAACTCAACAGCCCGGAGAGTCAGCCCGAAAGCTTTGGAACAGGTTTCTTACTAAAAAGAACCAAATAGTCGACTGTCCGGATGCCGAAGCCTTGTCAGCTTTTAAGCATAGCGTCCGTGACGAATGGCTTGCCAGTCACCTCGGCCAAGAAAAGCGAAGAACAATGGCAGCATTAACCAGCCTCATGACCCACTTTTGTGCGGGCGAGGATAGCTGGCTAGCCAGATGCAGCTTCAGCGATCCCAGTACATCCGAAGTTAGAGATGGAAACGGGAAATCACGGTGCAACAACAATAACAACGCCGACATAAAGAAGACAACACGAAGAGCACGGCAGTAAACGCCGGATTCAAAAGCTCTTGGCCAAGTCAGCAAAAAGCCGCCCTCTAAAGGCGCCAGAGCGAACTGTCCAGCCTAAACAAAATTCTGAACCAAGTATGTCAGATCCATAGCACCCCTGGTAAACCCGCTAATCATACCCACAAAGATTGTTGGGTCTTCAAGCAGTCCGACAAGCTCAACGCCGTACACAAGGGGGAGGATACACCAAGTGAAGACGAGGATGAGCCTCCCAAGCAAGACATTGGGGAACAAAAGAAGTTTCCACTACAAGTCAAAACAGTCAACGTGTTACACATGATCAAGGAAAGAAACAAAGCGGCACTCCCAGAAAAATATGCCCAAGGGCCTATCACCGCGAAGTCCTGCCACTGGTCGTCTCAACCGATCACTTTCGACCATCCTGATTACTCAGCAAGTACCCGGCGTGCAGGATGGGCTGCCCTGGTATTAGACCCAATAATTGACGGATACCACTTTACACGAGTCCTGATGGACGGTGGCAGCAGTTTAAACCTGATATACTAGGATACATTCCGCGAAATGGGGATAGATCCAACGAAAATTTGGCATAGCAACACTACCTTTATAGGAGTAACGCCAGGCCCAGGGGCTCACTGCACGGGGTCCCTGCTACTAGAGGTTATATTCGGCTTCCCCGATAACTTCCGTAGCGAACATTTAACCTTCCACATTGCTTCATTCCAAGGTGGCTATCAAGCACTTCTTGGATGCGAAGCTTTCGCTCGCTTTAATGCAATACCGCATTACGCTTCCCTCACACTCAAGATGCCCGGTCCACGTGGCGTCATTACAGTGAATGGAAATATTGAGCAATATTTGCGCGCCGAAGAGAGTGCGACTGCCTTGGCAGCCGCACACTAAAAACGGCCTCACCAACTAAAGCATTTGATAGGTCGTCAAGACCACGGACACGGTTAGACGAGTCCGGTGCAGCTATATGTAATTCATACCGGAGTGATGGCCACACCCCTATTACAAATACAAGGGGCTCAATGCGCGCAGACAAGTGGCAATTTTTACTCATCTTTAATTATACATGGTTTCTTTAAAAACTACCTTTCTGCACGACAACTTTTCACCTAAGTTCCTCTCTTTTACAGATGACCATCGTGCTACACCCATCCAGGATACGGCACAACGGAGACACAGGCGCAGACGTGCAGCAGGGACCCGCTCCAAGGATTCTTTTTAGATTAAGACCCCGCGTAAACCTTTTTTACTGTCTCTTGTTGATACACATCCCTCGGATTCTCAATACAATTGAGAAGGATGCTGACGTCTTGGCATGTGGCCACGTCAGAATAAACGCCGGTACCTGGACACAAGGGGCTTCTTACAAAGGGCACTATTTAGGCCCGGTTTATACGATAAAGACCGAATACCTTAGGGAGTGTTCGACGTCGCGAGTTTGGCCTTATATGCATCAGCTCCGAATCATGTCTTTGGTAAAATGTTGGGTTTGCCCGGCTCCTGTGTTTTGGTGCCTTACGTTCCGTTCTATCGGCTAAGGCGGCACCAGGAGAACTACTGTGATTGTGCCCTGGTTCGTCCGGACGAGCACCTCAGTAGAGAAAGCCGAAAACTGACTGTCATGATATAGCGCGAGACTGGTCAACCACTCGATGACCTATCGGAATGTTAGAAATCCTCCGCTTTAATGAAGGGACGTTTCCCGGCCAGGCATATACGCACCCCGAGTTTGGGAGAGTGCGGAGCCACCAGGGGCTATATAGTAGCTCCACCGTCAAACTCCTATGGCTAAGTGAAAGTGTTAAACCATCATAGTCCGGTTGCCTCGTTCGCTGCGCTATCACCTCCTTAATAGGACCAAGACGTTGGGTTAAGTGTGAACACACGTTTTCTGCGAACACCTCCACATTATATGCGTGGGGGTTGAAACCGACGACTGCAATCTTTCAGGTTATATACATATATACATAAACGGCCGCACAGGAGGCATCATATTACTTTCCGACAAAAGTATAAATACGGCCTTACTACATTTCATAAAAACATTGTGCTTACAATGGGAATACATGTCACACAAACATAATATTCTTCGAGCACTGGGACTCTATCAAACGAGCACCCTCAAGAACCTCTTCAAATAGTGCTTGGCAGCTACTCGGCCTATGGCCGAACCTTGCGCCGCAACAGTGGTAGCATCCATCTCCGCCCTGTATGCCTTGACACGGGCAAAGGCCATCCGCGAGCCTTCTATGCACGCCGACCTCTTCATCGCATTGATGCGCGGCACCGCACCAAGGAACTGCTGCGCTAAGCTGAAATAGATGTTCGGCTTCGGCTTCTTCGGCCACAAATGATCTACGACGGACCTCATGGCAAGTCCGGACAACCTATTAAGTTCGTCCCATTCGGCTAGCTAATCAGTCAAGGGAAGCGGACGCTTTGGAACGTTAAATTGCGACCAGAACAGCTTGCCCACTCCACGATCTGTCTGATCTCAGAAGTATTCGACCGCATCGACAGTGCTTGCCGCCAAGTCCATATATGCGTCTGCCGAACTCCACAGCCGATCCAGAGGGGCATACCGCGGATCTCCGAACTTCCTCTGCAGCAGAAAGGGCTTCCCAGCCGCAATATCCCCGGCTTCGCGCAGCTCCTCCTTCTTCACCCTCATAGCAGAGCGAGTGTCTTTGGTCACCATCGTGGCCTTTTCAAGGTCCGCTGCCTTCACTCGGTTCTCCTTTTCAAGGAACTGGCAACGGTCGGAAGTGTCTTTTAATTCTACGGCCATCTTGGCCATCTTCTCTTTGCTTTCACAATGCGTGGCCTTCTCGGCTCTTCACTCTTTGGCCGCCTTCAAAGCAGCCGCATTACTAACTCTTGCTTGTTCCTTGGCTCGGGCAAGTTCCGCCCGAAGGGTCTCCACGATGGCAGCTCCGTCTGCAGTCACAATATATTAAAGATATTGGCATCATGCTGCTCTTACTATGTGATGTTGACCGGAAAAACATTACTTACCCTGTGCCTCGTCAAGCCGCTTGTTAACAAGCTCGATGCCTGCATCTGCCGCATCCAGTTGCCGCTTTAGTTCGGCAAACTCATTAGTCCGACCAGCCACCGGAGCTCCCATCACCTGCACATAAAGCGGTATGATTATTACCTGGGACTACGATCCTCTGTTCGCCGCCGTTCTCGACGACGACCACAGTCTCAGGGGCTACTATATACATAGGGCACTCCTAAAATGTGTGGTACTATCAAAAAGTATATGTTTCACGTACCTCAAATCCCGTCTGTAGAATCATAAAGGCTCCATGCAATCCGCTTTCGGCGGACGGAATTCTTTCCATCACTGTACCCATCAACATACGGTGTTCTTCTGAGATGGCCGCTCGCTCCAACAGCTCCCTCAGTACGTCCGACCGCATACCAGACGGTGCCAGACACTTTTGTTTGCTCTCTTCAAGAGCCGGACGCTGGGGACTTCGGGTGACTATAGGATTATCTTCTGGCCACACCGGATCCGGAGAGGCCCTCCGCGACGACACTTCAAGGTCGCCCGCTTCTTGAGCGGGGGAGTCCGAGGGAGGCATTTCGCTCTCCATCATCACCGGAAGAAGATCCCCTGAAGACGAGCTCTGCTGAGAACGGCTAAGATCCGAACTGCAAGATAAACGCTTCGGTTATTTTCCTCAGAGGTAAGGTAGTATATCTCCACTATTAAAGTACTTTCTGATTACTTACAGCTCGTTGGAGGGCTGATATTGGCGCGGACTTTGTGCGGCAAAAGCACCCTCCAAGGCAGGACACTCTAGTGGAGACTTCTTCTCGTTTGGAAGCCTCGGTTTCCGGATCTTCAGAGGCAGTCCTCTTCCTTCCCCGAAGTGAGAGAAGGTCGGATTCTTCTCCTTGGTTATCCTCCTTCATGGAGGTGCTCATTCCCTCGGTTGGAATTGGTAGCGATGGGGGCCCGCATTCGACCTCATTATTCCCCCCTTTATCTTCCTTTGAGGGCTCCGGGAAAGGTGCTAGCTCGAGCATCTTTTCCAGTATCGGATTCTCCAAACCGTCAGGAAGGGGGGCCGAACACCGAATCATCTTTGCCTTTGTTAGCCAGTCCTGGTCAAAGAGCAATTTCTCAGAATGACGTCATGGTAAATAAAAGACGGTGTGTTCGGCTAAAGGATTACTTACTTGGTCGGCGGTACGGTTGCTGCTCAAGCCCACGTCCTCGGTAGTATCCGGACACTCTATTTGGGGTCCGAAGAATGATTTGTACATCTCCTCGTGCGTCAGGCCGAGGAAATTCTGAATAGTACGTGACCCTTCTGGGTTGAACTCCCACATGCGGAGGGGCCGACGTTTGCAAGGCTGGACTCGACGAACCAGCATGACTTGCACCACCGTAACCAGACTGAAATCTCCTTTGAAGAGATCGTGAATGCGGCTCTGCAGTATAGGCACGTCCTTGGCTGGACCCCAGCTCAGTCCTCTGCTAATCCATGACATCAGTTGTGGTGGAGGGCCCGAGCGGAAAGCAGGGGCAGCCACCCACTTGGCACTTCTAGGAGCTGTGATGTAAAACCACTCCTGTTGCCATAATCCGGACACCTCTGGAAAGGAACCTTTGGGCCACGGAGCTCCTTCTATCTTGCTTATTTATGCGCCTCCGCACACTGCATACTGTCCCTCGACCATCTTCGGCTTCACGTCAAAGGTCTTGAGCCACAGGCCGAAGTGAGGGGTAATGCGGAGGAAGGCCTCACACACGACAATGAATGTCGATATGTGGAGAAAGGAGTTCGGGGCTAGATCATGGAAATCTAGCCCGTAATAGAACATCAAACCCCTAACAAAGGGATCCAGGGTGAGGCCTAGACCTCGGAGGAAGTGGGAGATGAACACGACGTTCTCGTTGGGTTCAGGAGTAGGGACGACCTGCCCTCGGGCAGGCAGCTGATGCGAAACCTTGGCGGTCAGGTACCTGGCCTCCCTCAACTTCTTGATATCCTCTTCCGTAATGGAGGAGGGCATCCACCAGCCTTGAAGGCTATATCCGGACATGATTGAAGGTCTGAAGCACCTGACCTGGGCTTTGGGTGTTAGAACTCAAGGCGGGGGAAGGATTCGATTGAGCACGGGAGGGAAAAAAGTAAAAGCCTTGTCCCTTTATACAGAGGGTGAATATCAAGCGTCCTCTCCATAGCCGTTTGGGACTTGCCTATAATTTAGGAGTCCTAGACACGGTTGGGTTTCCCACACCCGTATTGATGAGAATCCCATGATAAGGGGACACGATCTCTGCTTTGACATGACGTGTCAAAAAACGGCCTCGCGTTATGTGCGGGGGTAGTTAAAGGAAATGGTACGAATAATCACCAGGCCGTGACATAATGTCGTGTTGCCAAAACAAGTCAGCAAATTGGATTTGTGGAAATATTATTCTCTCTACGGTGGTATGTGGAACTTATTTTGCAGGGTCAGACACTATCCTAATATTCAAATTCTTCCGTGGTATATTCGGAGGAGGAACCCGCCTTGCAATGCCGAAGACAATACTGCGCGCCGGACTCATCATCATTGAAAGCGTGGTTCAGGGGCTACTGTGGGAGTCCTAGATTAGGGGGTCTCCGGACAGCTGGACTATCTCCATTGGTCGGACTGTTAGACTATGAAGACACAGGATTGAAGACTTCGTCTCGTGTCCGGATGGGACTCTACTTGGCGTGGAAGGCAAGCTAGGCAATACGGATATGTGTATCTTCTCCTTTGTAACCAACCTTGTGTAACCCTAACCTCTCTGGTGTCTATACAAACTGGAGGGTTTTAGTCCGTAGGACAACATACAATCATACCATAGGCTAGCTTCTAGGGTTTAGCCTCCCCGATCTCGTGGTAGATCTACTCTTGTACTACCCATATCATCAATATTAATCAACCCTAACCTCTCCAGTGTCCAGATAGTTTTACCTCCAGGTTTGGGACCCCCTACCCGAGATCCGCCGGTTTTGACACCGACACTTGTCCTTTGCTACAAAAAGGATTGGGCTACCTTGCTGCACTTTATTTACTTTTGTTACTTGTTGCTCGTTACAAATTATCTTATCGCAAAACTATCTGTTACTACTTATTTCAGTACTTGCAGAGAATACCTTGCTGAAAACCGCTTATCATTTCCTTCTGCTCCTCGTTGGGTTCGACACTCTTACTTATCATAAGGACTACGATAGATCCCCTATACTTGTGGGTCTCAAGACTCTTTTCTGGCGCCGTTGCCGGGGAGTGAAGCGCCTTTGGTAGGTGGAATTTGGTAGGAAAAATTTATATAGTGTGCTAAAATTTACTGTCACTTGTTACTATGGAAAGTAATCCTCTGCGGGGCTTGTTCGGGGTATCTTCACCCCGACCAGTAGAGCAAAGAGTTACTCCTCAACCTACTGAACCTATTGAAAATGAAATTCCTTACGAGTATCCTTCGGGTATGATAGAAAAACTGCTAGCTAATCCTTTTACAGGAAATGGAACAAAACATCCTGATGAACACCTAATATATGTGGATGAAGTTTGTGGATTATTTAAGCTTGCAGGTATACCCGATGATGTTGCTAAGAAGAAGGTCTTCCTTTATCTTTGAAGGGAGACGCATTGGTATGGTATAGGCTATGTGATGATACGAGATCATGGAACTATAGAAGATTGAAATTGGAATTTCATCAAAAGTATTACCCTATGCATCTTGTTCATCGTGATCGCAATTATATATATAATTTTTGGCCTCGCGAAGGAGAAAGCATCGCTCAAGCTTGGGGGAGGCTTAAATCAATGTTATATTCATGCCCCAATCATGAGCTTCCAAGAGAAACAATTCTTCAAAAAAATTATGCTCGGCTTTCTGAAAATAATCGCACCATGCTCGATACTTCTTGTGCTGGATCTTTTATGATGAAGACTATTGGATTTAGATGGGATTTGGTGGATAGAATTAAATGCAACTCTGAAGATTGGGACCTCGACAATGGTAAGGAGTCAGGTATGACACCTAAGTTTGATTGTGTTAAATCTTTTATGGATACCGATATTTTCCGTAAGTTTAGCACTAAATATGGACTTGATTCTGAGATAGTAGCTTCTTTCTGTGAATCTTTTGCTAGTTATGTTGATCTCCCTAAGGAGAAGTGGTTTAAATATCATCCTCCCATAGAAGTAAAAGTAGCTGCACCAATTAAAGTTGAAGAAAAGACTGTCACTTATAATGATCCTATTGTTCCTACTTGTTATGTTGAGAAACCACCTTTCCCTGTTAGGATAAAGGATCATGCTAAAGCTTCAACTGTGGTTCGTAAAAGCAATATTAAAACATATACACCTCCTGAGCAAGTTAAAGTCGAACCTAATATTGCTATTGTCAAAGATCTCTTGTCTAATAATATAGATGGGCAAGTTATTTACTTCTGTAACGAAACTGCTAGAATTGCTAAACCCCGTGATACAGATAAACCTAGACCTGTGGTAGGCATGCCTGCTATTTTGGTTAAAATACGAGATCATTGTTATCATGGCTTATGTGATATGGGTGCTAGTGCTAGTGCAATACCTATTGAATTATACCAAGAAATTATGCATGACATTGCACCTGTTGAGTTAGAAGAAATTGATGTTACTATTAAACTTGCTAATAGAGATACTATTTCACCAATGGGAATTGTTAGAGATGTTGAAGTCTTGTGTCGGAAAACTAAATATCGTGCTGATTTTCTTGTTCTTGGTTCCCCACAAGATAGCCTTTGTCCCATTACATTTGGTAGACCCTTCTTAAATACTGTTAATGCTACCATAGATTTTACTAGGGATGTTGTTACTGTCGGCTTAGATGATATGACTCATGAATTTAATTTCTCTAAATTTAGTAAACAACACCGTGAAGAAGAATTGCCTAGTAAGGATGAAATTATTGGTCTTGCTTCTATTACCGTACCTCCTAATGATCCTTTAGAACAATATTTGCTAGACCATGAGAATGATATGTTTATGAATGAAAGAAGGGAAATAGATGAAGTATTCTTTAAAAAGGAACCTATTCTGAAACACAATTTGCCTGTTGAAATCCTAGGGGATCCCCCTCCACCTAAGGGTGATCCCGTGTTTGAGCTTAAACCGTTGCCTGATAATCTTAAATATGCTTATCTTGATGAAAAGAAGATATATCCTGTTATTATTAGTGCTAACCTTTCAGAGCATGAAGAAGAAAGATTATTGAAAACTCTGAAGAAGCACCGTGCTGCTATTGGATATACTCTTGATGACCTTAAGGGCATTAGTCCCACTCTATGTCAACATAAAATAAATTTGGAAGCAGATGCCAAACCAGTTCGTGATCCTCAATGACGTCTGAATCCTAAAATGAAAGAAGTGGTAAGAAAAGAAATACTAAAGCTTCTGGAGGCAGGTATAATTTATCCCGTTGCTGATAGTCAGTGGGTAAGTCCTGTTCATTGTGTCCCTAAGAAGGGAGGTATTACTGTTGTTCCTAATGATAAAGATGAATTGATTCCACAAAGAATTATTACAGGTTATAGGATGGTAATTGATTTCCGCAAATTAAATAAGGCTACTAAGAAAGATCATTACCCCTTACCTTTTATCGATCAAATGCTAGAAAGATTATGCAAACATACACATTACTGCTTTCTAGATGGTTATTCTGGTTTCTCTCAAATACCTGTGTCGGCTAAAGATCAATCAAAGACTACTTTTACATGCCCTTTTGGTACTTTTGCTTATAGACGTATGCCTTTTGGTTTATGTAATGCACCTGCTACCTTTCAAAGATGCATGATGGCTATATTCTCTGACTTTTGTGAAAAGATTTGTGAGGTTTTCATGGACGACTTTTCCGTCTATGGATCTTCTTTTGATGATTGCTTGAGCAATCTTGATCGAGTTTTGCAGAGATGTGAAGAAACTAATCTTGTCTTGAATTGGGAAAAGTGCCACTTTATGGTTAATGAAGGTATTGTCTTGGGGCATAAAGTTTCTGAAAGAGGTATTGAAGTTGATAAAGCCAAGGTTGATGCTATTGAAAAGATGCCATGTCCCAAGGACATCAAAGGTATAAGAAGTTTCCTTGGTCACGCCGGATTTTATAGGAGGTTCATTAAGGACTTCTCAAAAATTTCTCGGCCTCTGACTAATTTATTACAAAAAGATATACCATTTGTCTTTGATGATGATTGTGTAGAAGCATTTGAAATACTTAAGAAAGCATTAGTCTCTGCACCTATTGTTCAGCCACCTGATTGGAATTTACCCTTTGAAATTATGTGTGATGCTAGCGATTATGCTGTAGGTGTTGTTTTAGGGCAAAGAGTTGATAAGAAATTAAATGTTATCCATTATGCTAGTAAGACCCTAGACAATGCTCAAAGAAATTATGCTACTACTGAAAAAGAACTTTTAGCAGTTGTATTTGCTTGTGATAAGTTCAGACCTTATATTGTTGATTCTAAAGTAACTATCCACACTGATCATGCTGCTATTAAATATCTTATGGAGAAGAAAGATGCTAAACCTAGACTTATTAGATGGGTTCTCTTGCTACAAGAATTTGATTTGCATATTGTTGATAGAAAAGGAGCTGAGAACCCCGTTGCAGACAACTTATCTAGGTTAGAGAATGTTCTTGATGACCCACTACCTATTGATGATAGCTTTCCTGATGAACAATTAAATGTCATAAGTACTTCTCGTAGTACCCCTTGGTATGCTGATTATGCTAATTACATTGTTGCTAAATTCATACCACCTAGCTTCACATACCAACAAAAGAAAAAGTTCTTCTATGATTTGAGACATTACTTTTGGGATGACCCACATCTTTATAAAGAAGGAGTAGATGGTGTTATTAGACGTTGTGTACCTGAGCATGAACAGGAACAGATCCTACGCAAGTGCCACTCCGAAACTTATGGAGGACACCACGCGGGAGATAGAACTGCACATAAGGTATTGCAATCAGGTTTTTATTGGCCTACTCTCTTCAAGGATGCCCGTAAGTTTGTCCTATCTTGTGATGAATGTCAAAGAATTGGTAATATTAGTAGACGTCAAGAAATGCCTATGAATTATTCACTTGTTATTGAACCGTTTGATGTTTGGGGCTTTGATTATATGGGACCTTTTCCTGCCTCTAATGGATATACACATATTTTAGTTGCTGTTGATTACGTTACTAAGTGGGTAGAAGCTATTCCAACTAGTAGTGCTGATCATAACACTTCTATTAAAATGCTTAAAGAAGTTATTTTTCCGAGGTTTGGAGTCCCTAGATATTTAATGACTGATGGTGGTTCACATTTTATTCATGGTGCTTTCCGTAAAATGCTTGCTAAATATGACGTCAATCATAGAATTGCATCTCCGTATCACCCACAGTCTAGTGGTCAAGTAGAATTGAGTAATAGAGAACTCAAATTAATTTTGCAAAAGACTGTCAATAGGTCTAGAAAGAATTGGTCCAAGAAACTTGATGATGCATTATGGGCCTATAGAACTGCATATAAAAATCCTATGGGTATGTCTCCGTATAAAATGGTATATGGAAAAGCATGTCACTTACCTCTCGAACTAGAACATAAGGCATATTGGGCTATTAAAGAGCTCAACTATGATTTTAAACTTGCCGGTGAAAAGAGGTTATTTGATATTAGCTCACTTGATGGATGGAGAACCCAAGCTTATGAAAATGCCAAGTTGTTTAAAGAAAAGGTTAAAAGATGGCATGACAAAAGGATACAAAAGCGTGAGTTTAATGTAGGTGATTATGTATTGCTATACAACTCTCGTTTAAGATTTTTTGCAGGAAAACTTCTCTCTAAATGGGAAGGCCCCTATGTTATCGAGGAGGTCTATCGTTCCGGTGCCATAAAAATCAACAACTTCGAAGGCACAAATCCGAAGGTGGTAAATGGTCAGAGAATTAAACATTATATCTCAGGTAATCCCATAAATATTGAAACCAATATTATTGAAACCGTAACCCCGGAGGAATACATAAGGGACACTTTCCAGAACGTTTCAGACTCCGAAAAGGAATAGGTATGTGGTACGGTAAGTAAACCGATTCCAAAACAGTTTTTAAGGCAATATTTCTCCGTTTTGGAATATTTAGAAAAATAGAAAATTAAGTAGCAGCCCGGGAAGGACACGAGGGTGGAGGGCGCGCCCTACCCCCGTGGGCGCCCCCTACCTCGTGAGCACCTCGTGTGCCTTCCGGACTCCATTTTCTTGCACGATACGTATTTTGGTCGGTAAAAATTCATTATATAATCTCCCGGGGGTTTTGACTCACGTATCACGCAAAAATCTCCTATTTTTGTTTTGAGCCGTTTTTCTGACAGATCTAGATTATCATGACGTCCCCAAGTGCTTTCAAGGACAAGTTCTTCGAGAAGGTCATCAACCCTTACCTCGCGGAGGTGCTGCGACACCCTCAAACCCTTGAGAAGCGTGATGGGTTGCTGCACATCCACGATGCTGAGGGACTAAAGGGAACCGGAAGCGTGGAGACGAGGCTCGAAGCAATGGAGCAACAAGTTTTCAAGTGCCAGGGGATGGTGGAGCGTGGAATCAACGCTAGCCACACGATGCTCGCGGAGTTCACTAACAACTACAAGCCGGATGCCAAGAACACCGAGGAGGCCATCTTCAAGCTACATGAGAAGATCGAGCACCTCCAAGCCCAAATCTATGACCTGCAAAACCAAAACTGTGAGTATGAATATAGATTCAAAAGAATGAGTTTGGCTGCAGATTCGAGGATTCCGGAGACTCGATCATCCTTCTATGATGGTGAACCTATGCCTTGGAAGATGGATGACAAGCCCGCATCATCAACAACACCTCCACCTTCTTCACCAACCAAGGAGATATAATCACATGGGTATGGGCACTCCCCTTGGCAACTGCCAAGCTTGGGGGAGGTGCCCCGGTATCGTATCACAATCACAACTCCTATCTTTACCGTTTTCCTTAGTTCGATCCTATTAGTAGTATTTTGATCTAGTAGAATAAAGTTTATGGCATGATCTAGTTTGAGTTTTGCTTTATGATCCTTCTATGTAATCGAGTCGTGAGCTATATAATAAAGATTAGTGTTGAGTCAAGGGCTTGATTTTCTTGCTATGATCTTGGGTGAATAAAAGAAAAGAGAAAAAGAATAAGAAGAAACAAAAGTTCATATTGATCTTATTGATAGTAATGACTTCACATAGAAAGAGTGTGATGATTAAAAGTTGTTGGGAGTTGGCAGACATAGCTTTGGTCATCGTTGCAATTAATAGGAAGTAATAAGGAAAGAGAGGTTTCACATATAAATATACTATTATTGACATCTTTTATGATTGGGAGCACTCATCAAAATATGACATGCTAAAGAGTTGATGTTGGACAAGGAAGACAACGTAATGGGTTATGTTTTCTTATATCTGAGATAAAGTATGTTGTCATGGATCATCCAACATGTTGAGCTTGCCTTTCCCCCTCATGCTAGCCAAATTCTCAGCACCAAGTAGAGATACTACTTGTGCTTCCAAATACCCTTAAACCAGTTTTGCCATGAGAGTCCACCATATCTACCTATGGATTGAATAAGATCCTTCAAGTAAGTTGTCATCGGTGCAAAGCAATAAAAATTGCTCTAAATATGTATGATTAGTGTGGGAGAAATAAGCTTTATACGATCTTGTGATGTGGAAGTAATAAAAGCGGCGGACTGCATAATAAAGGTTCATATCACAAGGGGCAATATAAAGTGATGTTCTTTTGCATTAAGATTTTGTGCATCCAACCATAAAAGCGCATGGCAACCTCCGTTTCCCTCTGCGAAGGGCCTATCTTTTATTATTATCTTCTACCTTATGCAAGTGCCATGGTGATCTTCACCTCTCCCTTTTTCATTTTATCCTTTGGCAAGCCCAGCATGTTGGAAAGAACCTGATAGATATATCTAATTGGATGTAGGGGGGCATGAGTTATTATTGTTGACGTTACCCTTGAGGTAAAAGGTTGTGGGGCGAAACTATAAGCCCCTATCTTTCTCTGCGTCCGATTAAAACTCCATAACCACAAGTATTGCGCGAGTGTTAGCAATTATGAGGGACTAGATGATAGTTGAGTATGTGGACTTGCTTTTTAGCTCTGACATAGACTCTTTCTGATGTTATGATAAATTGCAATTGCTTCAATGACTGAGGTTATAGTTTGTTGGTTCTCAATAAGGTTTCTGGTTCATACTTTTGCATTGTGAATAGATCATCACTTGAACATAAGTAATCATATGACAATATCTATGTATGTTGCTATTATGAGAATAATCATGATGCCCTCATGTCCGTATTTTATTTTTATTGACGCCTCTACCTCTAAACATGGGGACATATTTATTATTATTGGCTTTCGCTTGAGGACAAGCAAGGTCTAAGCTTGGGGGAGTTGATACGTCCATTTTGCATCATGCTTTTATATCGATATTTATTGCATTATGGGTTGTTATTTCACATTATGTCACAATACTTATGGCTATTCTCTCTTATTTTACAAGGTTTACATAAGGAGGGAGAATGCCGGCAGCTGGAATTCTGGGCTGGAAAAGGAGCAAATATTAGAGACCTATTCTGCACAACTCCAAAAGTCCTGAAACTCCACGGAATACCTTATAATAAATAATGAAAAATCCTCGCCAAAGATGAAGACCAGGGGGCCCACACCCTTTCCACGAGGGTGGGGGCGCCCCCCTAGGGCGCGCCCCCTACCTCGTGGCCCCCTGGTGGCTCTCCGATGACCATCTTCTCCTATATGAAGTCTTTTGTCGAGAAAAAAAAAGAAGAAGCAACCTTTCGGGATGAAACTCCGCCGCCACGAGGCGGAACCTTGGCAGATCCAATCTAGAGCTCCGGCAGAGCTGTTCTACCGGGGAAACTTCCCTCCCGGAGGGGGGAATCATCGCCATCGTCATCACCAACGCTCCTCTCATCGGGAGAGGGCAATCTCCATCAACATCTTCATCAGCACCATCTCATCTCAAAACCCTAGTTCATCTCTTGTATCCAATTCTTGTCTCCAAGTCCGGGATTGGTGCTAGTAGGTTGCTAATAGTGTTAATTACTCCTTGTAGTTGATGCTAGTTGCTTTAATTGGTGGAAGATCATATGTGCAGATCCTTTATGCATATTATTACCCCTTTGATTATGGACATGAATATGCTTTGTGAGTAGTTACGTTTGTTCCTGAGGACAAGGGAGAAGTCTTGCTATTAGTAGTCATGTGAATTTGGTATTCGTTCGATATTTTGATGAGATGTATGTTGTCTAGCCTCTAGTGGTGTTATGTGAACGTCGACTACATAACACTTCACCATTATTTGGGCCTAGAGGAAGGCATTGGGAAGTAATAAGTAGATGATGGGTTGCTAGAGTGACAGAAGCTTAAACCCTAGTTTATGCTTTGCTTCGTAAGGGGCTGATTTGGATCCATATGTTTCATGCTATGCTTAGGTTTACCTTAATACTTTTGTTGTAGTTGCGGATGCTTGCAATAGAGGTTAATCATAAGTGGGATGCTTGTTCAAGTAAGAACAACACCCAAGCACCGGTCCACCCACATGTCAAATTATCAAAGTACCGAACGCGAATCATATGAATGTGATGAAAACTAGCTTGACGATATTCCCATGAGTCCTCGGGAGCGCTTTTCCTTATATAAGAGTTTGTCCAGGCTTGTCCTTTGCTACAAAAAGGATTGGGCCACCTTGCCACACTTTATTTACTTTTGTTACTTGTTGCTCGTTACAAATTATCTTATCACAAAACTATCTGTTACTACTTATTTCAGTACTTGCAGGGAATACCTTGCTGAAATCCGCTTATCATTTCCTTCTGCTCCTTGTTGGGTTCGACACTCTTACTTATCGAAAGGACTACAATAGATCCCCTATACTTGTGGGTCATCTGCCAGTAACAAGATTGAACTAGGTATGATGATACCGACGACCGAATCTTGGGCAAGTAACATACCGATGACAAAGGGAACAACATATGTTGTTATGCGGTTCGACCGATAAAGATCTTCATAGAATATGTAGGAACCAATATGAGAATCCAGGTTCCGCTATTGGTTATTGACCGGAGATGTGTCTCGGTCTTGTCTACGTAGTTCTCGAACCCGTAGGGTCCGCACGCTTAACGTTCAATGACGATTTGTATTATGAGTTATGTGATTTGATGTACCAAAGGTTGTTTGGAGTCCCGGATGAGATCACGGACATGGCGAGGAGCCTCGAAATGGTCGAGACATAAATATTGATATATTGTACTATGTTATTTGGACATCGGAAGTGTTCCGGAAGGTTTCGGATAAAACCGGAGTGCCAGAGGGGTTACCGGAACCGCTGGGGGAACTAATGGTCCACCATGGGTCTTAGTGGAGAGAGAGGAGGGGAGCCAAGGCAGGCTGCACGCCCCCCTTGAAGTCCGAATTCGACAAGGGAATGGCAGTGGCCCCCCTTTCCTTCTCCCTCTCCCCCTCTCCTTCCTCCCCCCTCTCTCCCTCTTGGTGGAATCCTATTAGGACTAGGAGTCCTAGTGGGACTCCCCTCCTTGGGCGCCCCCCTAAGGCCGCCCGGCCTCCTCCTCCCCTCCTTTATATACAGGGGAGGGGGCACCACAAAGACACACAAGTTGATCTTTAGCCGTATGTGGTGCCCCCCTCCACAGTTTTAAACCTCGATCATACTGTCGTTGTGCTTAGGCGAAGCTCTGCATCGGTAACTTCATCATCACCGTCACCACACCGTCGTGCTGACGGAACTCTCCCTCGACCTTAACTGGATCAAGAATTCGAGGGACATCACTGAGTTGAACGTGTGCATGTCGCGGAGGTGTCGTACGTTCGGTACTTGGATCGGTTGGATCGCGAAGACATCCGACTACATGAACCATGTTACTAAACGCTTCCGCTTTCGGTCTACGAGGGTACGTAGACACACTATCCCCTCTTGTTGCTATGCATTTCCTAGACAGATCTTGTGTGATCATAGGTAAATTTTTTGAAATACTACGTTCCCCAACACATCATACCGTGACTAACTCATTAGTCACATTGCTTGCAAGGCTCATAGTGATGTGCATTACCGAGAGGGCCCAGAGATACCTCTCCGATACACAGAGTGACAAATCCTAATCTCGATCTATGCCAACTCAACAAACACCATCGGAGACACTTGTAGAGCATCTTTATAATCACCCAGTTACGTTGTGATGTTTGATTGCACACAAGGTGTTCCTCCGGTATTCGGGAGTTGCATAATCTCATAGTGTGAGGAACATGTATAAGTCATGAAGAAAGCAATAGCAGAAAAACTAAATGATCATTATGCTAAGCTAACGGATGGGTCTTGTCCATCACATCATTCTCTAATGATGTGATCACGTTCATCAAATGACAACACATGTCGATGGCTAGGAAACTTAACCATCTTTGATTAACGAGCTAGTCAAGTAGAGGCACACTAGGGACACTCTGTCTGTCTATGTATCCACAAATGTACTAAGTTTCCAGTTAATACAATTACAGCATGAACAATAAACATTTATCATGATATAAGGAAATATAAATAACAATTTTATTATTGCATCTAGGGCATATTTCCTTCAATATTATTCACCGGTAATATACGATATTGCTTGATAAACTCCAAAACCCTTCCGGTGACCCCGAACCGCTTCCGGTTCCTCTTAAAACTATTCTAAATATTAATGAAACAATTGAAGTAAATATGCCCTAGAGGCAATAATAAAGTTATTATTTAATTCCTTATATCATGATAAATGTTTATTATTCATGCTAGAATTGTATTAACTGGAAACTTAGTACATGTGTGAATACATAGACAAACTGAGTGCCACTAGTATGCCTCTACTTGACTAGCTCGTTAATCAAAGATGGTTAAGTTTCCTAGACTTGGACAAGAGTTGTCATTTAATGAATGGGTTCACATCATTAGAGAATGATGTGATTGACTTGACCCATCCGTTACCTTAGCACTTTGATCGTTTAGTTTACTACTATTGCTTTCTCCATAACTTATACATGTTCCTATGACTATGAGATTATGCAACTCCCGAATACCGGAGGAACACTTAGTGTGCTATCAAACGTCACAATGTAACTGAGTGACTATAAAGATGCTCTATAGGTTTCTCCGATGGTGTTTGTTGAGTTGGCATAGATCAAGATTAGGATTTGTCACTCCGTGTATCGAAGAGGTATCTTTGGGCCCTCTCGGTAATGCACATCACTATAAGCCTTGCAAGAAATGTGACTAATGAGTTAGTTACGGGATGTTGCATTGCGGAACGAGTAAAGAGACTTGCCGGTAAAGAGATTGAACTAGGTATTGAGACACCGACGATCGAATCTCGGGCAAGTAACATACCAATGACAAAGGGAACAATGTATGCTGTTATGCGGTTGGACCGATAAAGATCTTCGTAGCATATGTAGGAGCTAATATGAGCATCCAGGTTCCGCTATTGGTTATTTACCGGAGATGATTCTCGGTCATGTCTACATAGTTCTCGAACCTGTTGGGTCCGCACGCTTAACGTTCGATGACGATCAATATTATGAGTTTATGTGTTTTGATGTACCGAAGGTTGTTCAGAGTCCCGGATGAGATCACAGACATGACTAAGAGTCTCAAAATGGTCGATACATAAAGTTTGATATATTGGAAGGTTATATTCGGACACCGGAAAGGTTCCGGAGGTCATCGGATAAATACTCTAGTACCGGGGAGTTACCGGAACCCCCCCCCCCCCCGGGGGGTCAATGGGCCTTCACGGGCCTTAGTGGGAATAGAGGGCAGCAAGGGAGCTATGGGGCACGCCCCCTAGGACGAAACCGAATTGGTTTAGGGCTTGGGGGGCCGGCCCCCTCTTTCCTTCTCCCCTCCTCCTCTTTCCTTCCCCTCCTAGTTTGACTAGGAAAGGGGGAACCTACTCCTAGTAGGAGTAGGATTCCCCCCTTGGGGTGCACCCTATGAGGCCCCCTCCCCCTCCCCATGATCCTTTATATACGGGGGCAGGGGGCACCCTAGAACACACAAGTTGACATTGTTTAGCCGTGTGCGGTTCCTCCCCTCCACCATAATCCACCTCGGTCATATCGTTGTAGTGCTTAGGCAAAGCCCTGCATCGGTAACTTCATCATCACCGTCATCACGCCATCGGGATGACAAAAATCTCCCTCGGCCTCAACTGGATCAACAGTACGAGGGACGTCACCGAGCTGAACGTGTGCAGATCGCGAAGGTGTCGTGCGTTCGGTACTTGATCGGTTGGATCGCGAAGACGTTCGACTACATCAACCGCGTTACTTAACACTTCCGCTTTTGGTCTACAAGGGTACGTGGACACACTCTCCCCTCTCGTTCCTATGCATCACCTAGATAGATCTTGTGTGTGTGTAGGAAAATTTTGAAATTACTGCGTTCCCCCAACAGTGGCATCAGAGCCAGGTCTATGCGTAGATGTTATATGCACAAGTAGAACATAAAGGAGTTGTGGGCGTGTGTATATACATATTGCTTGTCGTCACTAGTTGATTCTTGATTCAGCAGTATTATTGGATGAAGCGGCTCAGACCGACATTACGCGTACGCTTACGCGAGACTGGTTCTACCAACGTGCTTCACACACAGGTGGCTAGTGGGTGTCAGTTTCTCCAACTTCAGTTGAATCAGATTGAATGAACATGATTCTTTGTGAAGATCAAAAGGCAATCACTATACCGTGTTGTGATTTTTGATGCGTAGGTAAGAATGGTTCTTGCTTGAAGCCCGTAGCAGCCACGTAAAACTTGCAACAACAAAGTAGAGGACGTCTAACTTGTTTTTGCAGGGCATGTTGTGATGTGATATGGTCAAGACGTGATGAGATATAAATTGTTGTATAAAATGATCATGTTTTGTTAAAGTTATTGACAACTGGCAGAAGCCTTATGGTTGTCTCTTTATTGCATAAGATGCAAGCGCCATACAATTGATTTACTTTATCGCTATGCGATAGCAATAGTTGCAAAAGCAATAGTTGGCGAGACGACCATGTGACGACACGTTGATAGAGATCAAGATAATGGAGATCATGATGTCATGCCGGTGACGATGGAGATCATGACGGTGCTTTGGAGATGGAGATCAAAGGCACAAGCTGATGATGGCCATATCATATCACTTATATTTGATTGCATGTAATGTTTATTATGACGCCCCGAGACCGATGTGCCAGGTGTCTTCCAGTTATTCGCCGTTGTTGCCATGTCATTTGCTTGCGTGTTGCATCTTGTCATATCATCATGTGCATTGCATCATCATGTTTTCAAAACTTGCATCCGTCCGGGTTCCCCAGTTTCGTCCGTTGTTCGTTCTGAGCCCAGACACACTTGCACGCGCCCGCGGCATGTCCGAAATATTATTTTATAAGTGGCCGGGAAATGTTCTCGAAATGGGATGAAAGTTGGCGTGTGGTGTTGTTTTGTTGTCAGTAGACTGCCCGCCAAGTTTCATCGCGTTCGGAGTTCGTTTGATAGCCTAACCGTTAAACTATAGCGGCATTATGGCCGGTCTAACGTCGGACGTTTTCGGTCTCCGGAAACAGTCGCCGGGCCTCCCTCTCTCTTCTCTTCTCTCAGCTCGAGCCCTTCTGCACATCCCACAAGTTCCAACCGACCCCTCACGCGCGCGTCCGAAAATTGTCCCGGACCCGACCCAAGCAGTCGTCACCATCGTGTCCGGATCATCCCCTAACATCTACAAAACATCTTCGTTTTGTTCATTGAACTCCCTAGCCTCTTTTCTCGACCGCCCGATTACGATCATACGGATCGAATACCCAGAAACCTAGCCTACTAACTATATAAATAAAGCAACCCTAAAATCTTGGGGAGTTGTCCCATCAGTCCCATCCCGCCGCCGCCACCCGGTCTCGATCCTCCTCAGGATCTCCTTCTCATCTTTTTCCTCCACCCACCAATCCAGCGTCGTCTCGCCTCCCGCGTCTGCCGCGCATCGAACCAGAGGAGCCCGAGGCATCCCGCAGCCGCCGCCTCCTGTCCGATGCGTTTTCTTCCTCCCTGCTCCGCTCGAACCCAAAGGAGAGGAGCTCCTCGAGTCCCTCATCGATGGCCGGTCTCGCCGGAGACCACCTGCAGCAGGACCTGTGCCCCTGCCTCTTCCTTCCTCGTCCTTCTCTCTCCTCTCTCTCTCACCATGTGCTCCCTCTCTCTCTACCGTGTCGCTGCAGGAACCATACAACGCCGCCAGCCATGGATACCGCCAAGCTCCCCTGCCGCTGCTGCCGTTCCCCTGACATGGCGCCTCGGCCCCTCTGCTCCCGCACGTGAGGCTCGAGCTCCTCCAGCTCTCCCTCACAGGAACGATGCCAGGATTGCCTGAAGCTTCGCGCCCGCGCCGCTGGAGCTCCACCGCACCGGAGTCGCCTCCCACCGCCGGGAATGGATCGGCCCCGCTCGGATCTGTTCGGATCCGGCCAACCTCGCTGCCTCCCGCCGGCCACCGTCCCAGGTTTCTGCAGCCACGCCGCCGTCAGCCTTCGACGTCCCTGCTTCACCATGTTCAACCCCATGATCTCTGCTTCCTTCTGCATCGAGCCCGAGCTAGAGAACGAGCAGTCCGTTCGATCCCCACTCCCCTGCCTCGCGTTGACCGCGCCTACAGCGTGCCAGTCCGCTGCCCAGCAGCGCCCCAAGCCCTCTGGTGAGAAGCCCAGATCTAGCACCCCACCTTGCACAATGCGCCGGCCAGTTTCAGCCCATTGTCGTTTTTTTTCAGTTCTGGGGTTTTTCCTATTTATCCAGAGATGTCAGTTTTACAGAAAACCCCTTAGCCAACATGCATATAATAACTCACAAACGATGCATCATATCAAAACAATTTATATATGAAATATGCTTAGTTTTTCATCTAGTTTCGTAATATGTCTTTTTCATCCATGTTTAAAATGCTTAAAGTGATGTTTGCTTTAATTTGCTCCTATGCCATGCTAAAATGTTTTAATTCATAACTAAATAACCGTAACTCCGAATTTAATAAACTTTATATGTAAATGGGGTGGAAAAATGCCTAGTTTAACATGGTGGCTTTACTTTGCATGTTTAACAACTCTAAAATATTGTTTAGGGCAGAACAGTACCAAATCTATAATATGCTCATGAGGATTTTTCAGGACTTGTTGTTTTGTTGTTCCGGCCTCATTTAAACTTGCCTAGATAGATAGTTTCATCATGCTTCCCCTCTTGCCATTATTTAACAACATTTAATATTGTTGGGTACATAAACGAGATCGAACTAAATAACTTGAATGTGGTGTTTCATCAATATGCAACGGAGTTGCATATTGAGCTCCACTTAATTTGTAGGGTTTTTTGTGCACTTTGCCATGCCATGCTTCATTAAACCGGACATGCATCATACTTGTTTGTGCATCATGCCATGATTATATGGTGGTTGTTTACTATGTTGTTTGCTCTTTTCCGGTGTTTGCTTCTTCGGGTTGGTTCCGATAATGTCGTGTTTGTGAGGAACCGTTCGACTACGTCCGTTTGTCTTCTTCATGGACTCATTCTTCTTCCTTGTGGGATTTCAGGCAAGATGACCATACCCTCGAAATCACTTCTATCTTTGCTTGCTAGTTGCTCGCTCTTTTGCTATGCCTATGCTGCGATACCTACCACTTGCTTATCATGCCTCCCATATTGTTGAACCAAGCCTCTACCCACCTTGTCCTAGCAAACCGTTGTTTGGCTATGTTACTGCTTAGCTCAGCCCCTCTTATAGCGTTGTTAGTTGCAGGTGAAGATTGAAGTTTGTTCCTTGTTGGAACATGGCAATGTTGTTCCTTGTTGGAACCTGTTTACTTGTTGGGATATCACAATATATCTTATTTAATTAATGCATCTATATACTTGGTAAAGGGTGGAAGGCTCGGCCTTATGCCCGGTGTTTTGTTCCACTCTTGCCGCCCTAGTTTCTGTCATATCGGTGTTATGTTCCCGGATTTTGCGTTCCTTACGCGGTTGGGCTATTATGGGAACTCCTTGACAGTTCGCCTTGAATAAAACTCCTCCAGCAATGCCCAACATTGGTTTTACCATTTGCCACCTAGCCTTTTCTTTTCCCTTGGGAGTCGCGCTCCTGAGGGTCATCGTTATTTTACCCCCCCGGGCCAGTGCTCCTCTGAGTGTTGGTCCAAACTAGAGTCTTGTGCAGCGCCCCCTCGGGGAAACTCGAGGTTTGGTTTTAGTTGTATGGAGAGCTCATCTGAGTGTGCCCTAAGAACGAGATATGTGCAGCTCCTATCGGGATTTGTCGACACATTCGGGCGGTGTTGCTGGTTTAGTTTTACCATTGCCGAAATGTCTTGTAGAACCGGGATGCCGAGTCTGATCGGAATGTCTCGGGAGAAGGTTTATCCTTCGTTGACCGTGAGAGCTTGTGATGGGCTAAGTTGGGACACCCCTACAGGGATTTGAACTTTTGAAAGCCGTGCCCGCGGTTATGGGCAGATGGGAATTTGTTAATGTTCGGTTGTAGAAAACCTGAAGTTGACCTTAATTTAAAATACATCAACCGCGTGTGTAACCGTGATGGTCTCTTTCCGGCGGAGTCCGGGAAGTGAACACGGTGTTGGAGTAATGTTTGACGTAGGTTGTTCTAGGATCACTTCTTGATCATAGTTGCTCGTTCGTGCTTTGCCTTCTGTTCTCGCTCTCATTTGCGTATGTTAGCCACCATATATGCTAGTCACTTGCTGCAGCTCCACCTCATACCTTTTACCCTTCCTATAAGCTTAAATAGTCTTGATCGCGAGGGTGCGAGATTGCTGAGTCCCCGTGGCTCACAGATTACTTCCAAAACCAGCTTGCAGGTGCCGATGAGATCGTGCAGATGACGCAGCCAAGCTCAGGAGGAGATCAATGAAGATCTTGTCCGTTGTGTTATTTTGTTCTAGTTGATCAGTAGTCGAGCCCAGTTGGGGTCGATCGGGGACCTTGTCGCATTTGGGGTTCTTCTTTTTATTTTGGTTCCGTAGTCGGACCTTGATTGTATTTGGATGTTGTAATGCTTTATTCATGTAATTGTGTGAAGTGGCGATTGTAAGCCAACTATGTATCTCTTTCCCTTATGTATTACATGGGTTGTGTGAAGATTACTTCACTTGCGACATTGCTTTCAATGTGGTTATGCCTCTAAGTCGTGCTTCGACACGTGGGAGATATAGCCGCATCGAGGGCGTTACAAGTTGGTAATCAGAGCCTTCCCTGACCTTAGGAGCCCCATTACTTGATCGTTATTAGCGGCCGAGTTGTGTCTAGAAAAATGTTTTGAGTCATTTAGGAATTATATATCGGAGAGTTGAGGAATTCTTTTTACTCCTTAGTCCCTTCATCGCTCTGGTAAGGCATCCTGACGTAGAGTTTTGACTCTTCTCTTCTCAAATTTTCATAATTTTTTTTAGTATCACGCGGGTATCTTGGAATCGTTCCGATGGTTTTGTGACGAGAACATTGTTCTTGGTGCCTCCTGTCATTTAGGGGTTGTGGCAGTGTCCCGGGGAGTTGAGCTCCGAGGTGTTGTCATCACAATTTTATCGTTGCAGTTCTGGAATACCTAAGTTTAGTTTCACCGACATCGAAAATCTCTTTTATGCAGTTGTTGGTGAGATAACCTCGACGCCACCGAGTACCGGGGCGGGAGTTCGGGTGTATTGCCATAACTCGTATAACGGATGCTTTTCGAAGGTTGAGGTAGACGATTTCCGAAGGTTTCTTGGTTATGTGTTGAAGGATGGATACAGCTGGATGTAGGATTTGCTAGTTTTGGGTGAGATATTATGCTTCCCCTGTATCCCCAACACCTGATTGCATAACCGGAAAATTTCGGGAGTTTATAAGTGGGAATTCAAGTAGCTCTTAGGATATCTTTCCGACAGATGTATGATATGAAATTGGGGTTTGATGTCTAGTGGTCCGCCTATTCACGGTCGGTTTTACAGTGGTCTCGTTGTGTCTTAAAGAGTCCTTGGCTATGCCGACTCGGGGACGCTTCGTATGTCATGTGCACTGCCTTGTACATGATGGTGATGTACGATCGAGCCCGTGTAGGCCCCACCACGAAAACTTCGGACGGAATCTCTATCATATGTTTGTTCCGGCTTATTCTGCAAGCCAATCTTTGTTTTGCTTTGAGTTGTTGTATTCGAGTTGCTTCGAAGTCAAATGTTGATTCCATACCTTTCCTAAGCGGTGTTCTCATACTCCGTTGTGAATACCAATCCTTCATGATAGTCGAGATTGTCTTGCCAATTTCTTTTCACCGCGTGTTTCTCTTCAAGTGGATCCGATCATTTCAACAACCGCAAGATCAAGTTTCAGTTCTTCTCAACGGTGTTTTTTTCATCCGTCTCCAAGTTGCCTTTGTTTTCCCTCCCTCCCACCCTTTTCTTCAAGGAACCAGATTTCATATTCAAGTATCATTTTGATGTTGTGAAGTCTCTCCATTCTTTTACGTCAATGTTCTTATCCGTTGTTTCTCAGGAAGATGCCAACGAAGCTTCAAGTTCGTCACCCTTCACTCATTTTTCTTCTCCGGTGGTTTAAATTCAAGCTTTTGGTGTTGATCATATCCCTTTTTCCTCGTTTCAAATACCTTCTCATACCGGTGCACCTCATTATAATTCACTTCTCGCTATTCATTTGTTCGGGAGTGCTGAAGATATCTCAGAAGGCTCGTCTTGTCTTTCAAGATCAGTTCAACCTATTTCGAGGTTGTGATCTCATTCTAGCCATTTAAATCTTACAGATGCATTCTCTCTTTTAAATCGTTCTACGGTGTTTCTTTTGAGTGGGCCCTAACCCACAGGTCTTTTCCCAGGATCTTACCTGACTCTTCTTATTTTCCCGGAGTTATTCTCAAATTCTTTTCGAAGTTTGACGTAAGATTGAATTTTTTTCATCAATCAGATGTGTTTCTCCAAGATCTTTCAATTTCTTTTCATTGTTGGCTCAACTTTTCCATTCTTCATTCCGGAGTGTCTCAATAATTCATGATGGTGCCTCTCATCGTCTTTCATAACACTTGAAGACCGAAGAAGAATTTTCCTCCATATCTTGCACCATTCTCTTCAAGATTCGTGATTCTAGCTTGTTGCCATCCTCTCATAGTTGTTTTTGGATTGTGAGAATTCTTTTCAACTATCCGGAGCAAATTCAAGAGCCTTCTCAGTTTGTTATCCGGAGTCCATCAATTCAGGTTTATTCATTCTCAGTTGTTAGTTATCATTCTCCAATCTTACTGGTGCATCATTCAAGTTTTCTCTTACCAGCTCGCGATCTCTTCGTTCTCATGTATCTAAATTCTCTCAAGCATCTTCGTTTATTTACTAATTCTTCCCGGTGTCTTCCTTATCTTTTCTTTGCTCATTTTTAATTCTTACGGTGGTTTGCTCAAGATTCTTCTTCCTTCATTTATCATATCAATTTATTCGTTGTTTCAATTCTTACGGTGGTTCGTTGAAGATCTTCCCAAGTTTATGTTATATCTCTCTTAATCTTTCCTACGAGAATAAGTAATATGTCAAATCCGTTGATTGTCATCAATTTAATTGGTGAAGAATAAGCATAATGTAATTCTTATTCTTGTTTCATCCAAGTGATTAATTCCTTATTCCAGAGCCTCATCAAAATTCTTGGTTTCAATTGTTTCATCTTTTCTTTTCCGGAGTTCCAAGCTCTCTCAATTTATTTCATCGCGAAGATCCATCTAATCATTGCAAGGATTCACCTTGTGTTTTCAACTTCTCTTTCTTCTCGTTATCCTTTCGTTAACGGAGTTCTTCATGGAGGCTCTACATGAGGGTTCATAAAGGATTTAATTCCTTCTCAAAGTTTTCATTGAGATTCTTTTCAGAGGAGCTCAAGCATTCTCCATCTTGCTATGCGGAGTGCAATTCTTTCTTCCATATTATTGGAGGTGGTATTATGTCATTCTTGATAATTTGAGTTCATGTTTTCATGATTCACATGTTGTCAAGAATGAGATATTTTAAATCCATCAACCTCTTCGTTGGAGTTATCTTGGGTTATTTTCCACCTAAAGTTTTCCCTAAGGATTGTTGCTATAAATGGCGATAATATATGATCCAAGTTCTTCATCTATCCTCCCGGTGAAATAACTTTCTCGTCTCCTTGTTCTTACCAATCCAATTCTTTTTCCCATGAGTGGCAGGTTGTCACATCATAACTTGAGATGTATTCCATAAGACCAAGACCATACCAAATTTATTCTTTTCGTTGTTGATTTTCCAACAACTCCGTTCTAGCTTTTGTTGTAAGCATGCTCTCTCAAAGATCTTGTTTCCCTTTGTTCATTCCACTCCACTCTTTTATTTCATTCCGAAGGCTTTGTATTGTTGCTATATTCACTCATCATCTCGTTTTGTCAAATATCTTGTTCTTTTCGTGCTTGTCCATTTAACCGGAGTATCGTGCCCTCTTTTCAAGTTCTCTCATCTTATCAAGTTTTGCCTCACTTTTCAACCGGAGTGCCGTTTCAAATCGTTCTTACCCCTAGTACCATTCTTTCAATAGTTCCGGAGGGAGTATATTTGATCTCATCAAGTATCCTCTCATCTTGCCAAGTTCTTATTCAATTCCTTTTCCTTTCAATCGGAGTGCTGCCCGAAGTTGTTCTTCCTTGTTTCTCTTTTCTAACGGAGTTTTTTTCAACTTCGCTCATCTCCGTTGTATTCTTCTCTCGAAATGGCTTAACCTTTCAAGGCTCTTTGGTCTCACTCATTTGTCGAAGAAGCAACTTATTTTTACCTCTTCTCTTCCTCTTCTTTTTCCCTCCGGTGCCATCCCTAGGATCTCGGGTCGAGATCCTCTCGTAGTGGTGGAGTGTTGTGATGCCCCGAGACCGATGTGCCAGGTGTCTTCCAGTTATTCGCCGTCGTTGCCATGTCATTTGCTTGTGTGTTGCATATTGTCATGTCATCATGTGCATTGCATCATCATGTTTTCAAAACTTGCATCCGTCCGAGTTCCCAAGTTTCGTCCGTTGTTCGTTCTGAGCCCAGACACACTTGCACGCGCCCACGGCATGTCCAAAATATTATTTTCTAAGTGGTCGGGAAATGTTCTCGAAATGGGATGAAAGTTGGCGTGTGGTGTTGTTTTGTTGTCAGTAGACCGCCCACCAAGTTTCATCGCGTTCGGAGTTCGTTTGGTAGCCTAACCGTTAAACTATAGCGGCATTATAGCCGGTCTAACGTCGGACGTTTTCGGTCTCCGAAAACAGCCCACAAGTCCCAACCGACCCCTCACGCGCGCGTCCAAAAATTGTCCCGGACCCGACCCGAGCAGTCGTCACCGTCGTGTCCGGATCATCCCCTAACATCTACAAAACATCTTCGTTTTGTTCATTGAACTCCCTAGCCTCTTTTCTCGACCGCCCGATTACGATCGTACAGATCGAATACCCCTAAACCTAGCCTACTTACTATATAAATAGAGCAACCCTAAAATCTAGGGGAGTTGTCCCATCAGTCCCATCCCGCCGCCGCCACCCGGTCTCGATCCTCCTCGGGATCTCCTTCTCCTCTTTTTCCTCCACCCACCAATCCAGCCTCGTCTCACCTCCCACGTCTGCTGCGCATCGAACCAGAGGAGCCCGAGGCATCCCGCAGCCGCCGCCTCCTGTCCGATGCGTTTTCTTCCTCCCTGCCCCGCTCGAACCCAAAGGAGAGGAGCTCCTCGAGTCCCTCGTCGCCGGCCGGTCTCGTTGGAGACCACCTGCAGTAGGACCTGCGCCCCAGCCTCTTCCTTCCTCGTCCTTCTCTCCTCTCTCTCTCACTGAGGGAGTCCTGGATTAGGGGGTGTTCGGGTAGCCGGACTATACCTTCAGCCGGACTCCTGGACTATGAAGATACAAGATTGAAGACTTCGTCCCGTGTCCGGATGGGACTTTCCTTGGCGTGGAAGGCAAGCTTGGCGATGCGGATATTCAAGATCTCCTACCATTGTAACCGACTCTGTGTAACCCTAACCCTATCCGGTGTCTATGTAAACCGGAGGGTTGTAGTCCGTAGGCAATCAACTCCATACACAACAATCATACCGTAGGCTAGCTTCTAGGGTTTAGCCTCCTTGATCTCGTGGTAGATCTACTCTTGTACTACCCATATCATCAATATTAATCAAGCAGGAGTAGGGTATGACCTCCATCGAGAGGGCCCGAAATTGGGTAAAACAAAGTGTCCCCTGTCTCCTGCTACCATCCGGCCTAGACGCACAGTTTGGGACCCCCTACCCGAGATCCGCCGGTTTTGACACCGACATTGGTGCTTTCATTGAGAGTTCCTCTGTGTCGTCGCCTTTAGGCCCGATGGCTCCTTTGATCATCAACAACTATGCGGTCCAGGGTGAGATTTTTCTCCCCGGACAGATCTTTGTCTTCGGCGGCTTTGCACTGCGGGCCAATTCACCTGGCCACCTGGAGCAGATCGAAAGCTACGCCCCTGGCCATCAAGTCAGGTTTGGAAGCCTAAACTACACGGCAGACATCCGCGGAGATTTGATCTTCGACGGATTCGAGCCACAGCCAAGCGCGCCGCACTATCTCGTGGGGCATGATCTAGCTCTGCCACCGAACAGTACCCTGGAGGCCGCAAACGCACCGGCTCTGACCCTTAATTCGGCGCCAGCTGCGCCAATCGAGGGTGAGCGGTTGGACGTCACTTCGGGGGCTGTAATATCAATGGCGATCGAGCCAAACGCCAGCCCCGCACTCTGCACGGCCCGTGACTCCGAGGAGCCGGATTCCTCTCCGAGCTCCGAGCCCCCCGCGCCCCTGCCGATCGAATCCGATTGGGCGCCGATCATGGAGTTCACCGCCGCGGACATCTTTCAGCACTCGCCCTTCAGCGACATCCTGAATTCTCTAAAGTCTCTCTCGTTATCAGGAGAGCCCTGGCCGGACTATGGTCAGCAAGGTTGGGATACGGACGACGAAGAAATTCAAAGCCCACCCACCACCCACTTTGTAGCCACTGTCGACGACTTAACCAACACGCTTGACTTCCACTCCGGAGACATCGACGGCATGGACGACGATGCAGGACACGAACAAGAACCAGCACCTGTAGGGCGCTGGAAGGCCACCTCGTAATATGACATATATATGGTGGATACTCCAAAAGATGGAGATGGCGATGGAACAGTGGGGGATGATACCCCCAAGAAACAGCAAAAGCGCCGGCGTCAGCGGCACCGCTCTAAATCCCGCCAAAGCAAAAACGATGATTCCGGCACGGGAGATAATACCACCCCAGATAGCGCCGAAGAACACCTACCTCAGCAAAATTCGGCACAGGAAGATGGAGAAACCAGCCCTCATGAGAGAGTGGCAGACCGAGAGGTCGAGGATGACAACTATATGCCTCCCTCCGAAGACGAGGTTAGCCTCGATGACGACGAATTTGTCATACCATCAGACCCCGCCGAACAAGAGCGTTTTAAACGCAGGCTTTTAGCCACGGCAAGCAGCCTCAAGAAAAGCAGCAACAGCTTAGAGCTGCCCAAGAATTGCTAGCTGACAGATGGACTGAAGACCTTGCGGCCGAAGAGTATGAACTCGAACGCCCCTCCAAGTGTTACCCGAAGCGCAGGCCGCTACCCCGGTCAGAAGAGGAAGCACCTACATCACCAGCGCATGACATGGCAGACCGGCCACCTCGCGGCCGCGACAGAGAGGTCTGTCGGCCCTCCACCCAAGCCATGCCCCGACGCTGCTCAACTAAGGCACGAGAAAATGCGCCCGACCTGCAAGACATACTGGAGGATAAGGCCAGAAAAACAAGATCGATCTACGGATCGCGCAGGCGCCCTACGGCATGTGACAATGATCTTCACTCCGGATACAACAAATCCGGCCGGGCCGAACACAACAGACATAGCTCTTCCGAGCTGCGTCGTGATATAGCCCAGTATAGAGGCGCCGCACACCCGCTATGCTTCACGAACGAAGTAATGGATCATAAAATCCCAGAGGGTTTCAAACCCGTAAACATCGAATCATACGAGGCACAACAGACCCGGCGGTATGGATCGAGGATTACCTCCTTCACATCCACATGGCACGCGGCGATGATCTACACGCCATCAAATACCTCCCGCTCAAACTTAAAGGACCGGCTCGGCATTGGCTTAACAGCCTGCCAGCAGACTCAATCGGTTCTTGGGAGGACCTGGAAGCCGCATTCCTCGACAACTTCCAGGGCACTTACGTGCGACCGCCGGATGCCGACGACTTAAGCCACATAATTCAGCAGCCAGAAGAATCGGCCAGACAATTCTGGACAAGGTTCCTAACAAAGAAAAACCAGATAGTCGACTGTCCGGACGCAGAGGCCCTAGCAGCCTTCAAGCATAACATCCGCGACGAGTGGCTTGCCCGGCACCTGGGACAGGAAAAGCCGAAATCCATGGAAGCCCTCACGACACTCATGACCCGCTTTTGCGCGGGAGAAGACAGCTGGCTAACTCGCAGTAACAACTTATCAAAGAACCCTGGTAATTCGGATACCAAGGACAAAAGTGGCAAGACACGTCGGAATAAGCAAAAACGCCGCGTTAGCAGCGACAGCAATGAAGACACGGCAATCAATGCCGGATTCAAAGGCTATAAATCCGGTCAGCGGAAAAAGCCATTTAAAAAGAATACCCAGGGCCCGTCCAGTTTGGACCGAATACTCGATCGCTCGTGCCAGATACATGGCACCCCCGAAAGGCCAGCCAATCACACTAACAAGGATTGTTGGGTGTTCAAGAAGGCAGGCAAGTTAAGGGCCGAAAACAGAGACAAGGGGCTGCACAGCGACGACGAGGAGCCCAAGCCGCCGAACAACAATGGACAAAAGGGCTTTCCCCCACATGTGCGGACGGTGAACATGATATACGCAACCCACATTCCCAAACGGGAGTGGAAGCGTGCGCTACGGGACGTATACGCGATGGAGCCAGTCGCCCCAAAGTTCAACCCATGGTCCTCCTGCCCGATCACTTTTGATCGAAGGGACCATCCCACTAGCATCCGTCATGGCGGCTTCGCCGCATTGGTTCTCGACCCAATTATCGACGGATTTCACCTCACAAGATTCCTCATGGAAGGCGGCAGTAGCCTGAACCTGATTTATCTGGATATAGTGCGGAAAATGGGCATAGATCCCTCAAGGATTAAGCCCACAAGAACGGCCTTTAAAGGCGTCATACCAGGTGTAGAAGCCAACTGTACAGGCTCAGTAACACTTGACGTGGTCTTCGGATCCCCGGACAATTTCCGAAGCGAAGAGTTAATCTTCGATATACTCCCGTTTCGCAGTGGCTATCACGCCCTGCTCAGACGAACCGCATTCGCAAAGTTCAATGTGGTGCCGCACTACGCATATCTCAAGCTCAAGATGCCAGGCCCTCGAGGAGTAATTACGGTCAACGGAAACACCGAACGCTCCCTCCGTATGAAGGAGAATACGGCGGCTCTCGCAGCGGAGGTACAAAGTAGCCTTCTTAGGCAATTCTCCAGTCCGGCCATTAAAAAGCCAGACACTGCCAAGCGCGCCCGGAGTAACCCACAGCAGGACCGCCTGACACACTCTGAGCAAGCGTAGAAATGCGGCCCCAACCCCAGCTCTCCCGACATAGTGAAACCAGTACCTCGCGTACATAACTACGCCCTTGAAATACCATGGGCACAGGGGAAGGGGCACAATAATGGCATGCCCAAAAATACGGCTTAAAACGTACCAGGGCTGTCGGATTCTTTTTTTAATTTTTTCTTACTTTCAGGACTCCATACTTCGGACGACCTGTTCGGCAATTCGACTGCCGCACAAACGATGCAAGATCCAGGGAGGCAGACAAGCCATGCCGCACTATGGAACTCCCAGGTGGTCTCTGTTACGAGCGGTATACCTGTTTTAAATATAATTCCGCGGCCCGCCCCTGGTCAGGACATACTAAATAGTCCAATATCTTTTGCTTACCGCACTATTTGTATTGTTCGGCTTTGATAAATAGCCTCTCTATAAACAATGCATAGCTTTTGTCTATTTTCTGCATTACTCTCTTTTATATATGTTCATTAAAAACATGTTGCACCCGTACGCTGTGGTACGGCAAGTACGCCAGGGGTTCAGTACCCTTCAATATGGCGTGAGAAGTCCGTACACTTTCACAAGTGCGGCACCCCGAACTTATAGCATTATATGCATCAGCTCCGAATCATGATTTGGGTCAATAGTTGGGTTTGCCCGGCTCCTATGTTTTGGTGCCTTATGTTCCGCTCTATCGGCTAAGGTAGCACTAGGAGAACCACTGCGATTGTGCCCCGGTTGAGCTGGGCTAAGTACCTCAGCGGAGAAAGCTAAAACTGACTGTCATGATGTGGCGAGAGACCGGTCGCTGTTTGAGAGGTTTTTCGATTCCCTAAAGGCTTATGCAGCTTCGAGCGAGGAGCTAGATAACCCCGGCCAAGGCGTGGATAGCGCCCCGAACTCGGTCTTCCGAACTAGGGGCTTCGCCGAAATTTAAAATTATAAAGTTCTATGGCTAAGTGAGAGTGTTCAAGCATTATAGTTCGATTGCCTGGTTCGTCGTGCTGAGCGCCTCCCTCGAACGACCCAACCATGGGAAAAAGAGCGCTCAGGTTTATCACCGAACACCCCAGCACTAGTGGCATGGGGGCAGAAGCCGACGACTGGCCATCTCTCAACTTTTGATAAACGGCCGCACAGAAAATAATATTTTAAATTCAATAAGCATTGCTTAGCGCATATGAACAAGTTTTCAGCGCACAGGATAAAAACGAGCGAGTTTATTCAAAAATTACATCCTTGGTGCATTCGTCCGCCACAAGGCGGGCACCTGCAAGAACATCCTTATAATAGTTCTCGGGCTTGCGATGCTCCTTCCCCGGTGGCGGCCCGTCCCTCACGAGCTTCTCACCGTCCAGCTTACCCCAGTGCACCTTCGCACGGGCAAGGGCCCTACGGGCTCCTTCGATGCAGACGGACCGCTTGATGACCCCGAGCCTTGGATAGGCCTCCACCAGCCGCCGCACCAGCCCGAAGTAGCTCCCAGGCAGGGCCTCTCCGGGCCACAGCCGAACTATGAAGCCCTTCATGGCCTGTTCGGCCGCCTTATGGAGCTCGACCAGCTGTTTCAGCTGGTCGCTCAAGGGCACAGGGTGTCCGGCCTCAGCATACTGAGACCAGAACACCTTCTCCGTCGAGTTGCCCTCTTCAGCTCGGTAGAATGCGGCGGCGGCGGATACGCTGCGGGGAAGATCTGCGAATGCCCCTGGAGAACTCCGGATTCGGGTAAGTAACAAGTAGTTTACTTTTATATTTCTGCTTTGCATAAAGAATGCCTTACCCGCTGCTATCTTCTTCACCTCCTCCATCTCTTGGAGGGCCTTTTGGGCTTCGGCCTTGGTAGACTCGGCAGTCTCAAGGGCCGCCGCGAGCTCGGATGCTTGGGTCTTTGACTCAAGCTCCAAACTCTCATGTTTTTTCATGAGAGCCTGAAGCTCTTGCTGCACCTCGCCGACCTGAGCCCCAAGTTTCTCTCGCTCGGTGCGCTCCGTGGCCGTTTTCTTTTTGGCCTCGGACAACGCCTGCTTGAGGGTCGCCACCTCAGTCGTGGCCCCTACAATAAGCAGTACAATCCTGTTATTTTTTGCAATCACGCCTCTCTATAGGCACTTTTTCTGTAAGGTATTTCTTACCTTCCTTCTCCTCGAGCTGCCACTTGGCAAGGCCAAGCTCTTGCTCGGTCCGCTCGAGGTCCTGCTTCAGGACACCCACCTCCGCAGTCAGTGTAGCGGTGGATAGCAGCGAAGCCTGCATACGCATATTGACTCTTTTTGTTAGACTCCTCCGAAATTTATTAGATCCTCTATTCGGCTTTTCTTTCCGAACGCCAAACAGAGCATCAGGGGCTACTGTCTATGCGGTAATATTTTTACATATTTTTACTTACCTCAAAGCCTGTTAGAAGGCTAGCGCAAGCTTCAGTCAGTCCGCTTTTGGCGGACTGAACCTTCTGGATCACCGTACTCATAATAGTACGGTGCTCCTCGTCGATGGAGGCGCCTTCAAGCACCTCCAGCAGATTGTCCGGCGCCTCCGGTTCGACGGAGGCGGCTGGCTCAGAAGGCTTGCTCCTCTTGGAAGGAGTTCGCCTGCCGCGGTCCGGAATCGTTGAAGACTCCGGCACGGAGTCCGGCTCAAAGCCGGACTTGGAGCCCTGGGGGGTCTTGTCCCCTTTACTCCTGGAGTCCGGGAGGTCGCCTTGCGGCTCCTCCAGGACCACCTCCTCCTGCCCCGGAGCTCATTGCGACGCCACTTCGGCGTCATCCGTAGTGCGGGGGAGACAACGGGTGGAACTGAGTTCACGTCCGATGAATCTAGGGAGCCACTCGACGACTCGTTGAGTTCGGCCCGGGGCGGGCTGCATGATTATATTCGACATTAGGGAAAGCTGTGAAACAAAAGGAATATCATGAGTTACTCTGATATCGGAACACTTACGATTTCGCCGGACGCCTGGCTCTGTCCGGCCACTCCTTTTTATCCTCATCGGCGTCAGGGGCGTAGTCCGGCGGAGGGGTCCTCCCCTTCTTGGACCCTTCGGCCTTTTGTAACATCCCAAAATTCTAAATTTTGGAATGTTATAAACAAATAGATAGATTTGATTGATTGTTTGATTGATTGCGTGAATTGAGTGAGATTCGAATTCTTTTTGAAAGTTAAATGAGAGGGAATAAAAGGACTTTCCCAAACTTTCATATTGGTTTTCTGATCTTCGTGAATTCAAATTCTTTTCAACACAAAACCCCGGAGAGAAGATGACATGACTTCTTCCATTTATTTAAATGACAAGGGGTGTTGAGAATATTTGAATTTCATTTGGAAAATATTCCAATTCTGAAACTTTATGCAACTCAATGATTTTCACGAGAGAAGATAAAATGACTTCTTCAAATTATACGAAATATGAGTTGGGAGTTTCAAAGAATTAAATTCAAAGCCCCTTTTGAATTTATTTTCAATTTGGAATAGATCATCATGCATATTTTATTTTCTTGCATTTAGGTCGATCCTAGAAATTTCACGCAACTCAAGGACCCTTGGAGAGAGTTGGAGATTTCGTTATTTTCATATTTGAGAGTTTTCTCGAATTGAAAAGAGGATCATTGATTTATTTATTTCATCTTCAATTATTTTTCCGTTATCAAAAATATAAGAGAGGGAATAATATGACTTTCCCAAATTTAGGAAAATGAAGATTTAATAAATAGATCAAATTTTGTTTGCCGGAGTTTTATTTGCATTTTATTCGGATAGGGAAAATTGTGCGTTTTCAAAATTTGCTTTTTAGGTCCGGAGAAAAGTTCATTTTGTTCGGCTCATTTTTAGGAGTCGGAGAAAATTTACTTTATTAATTTTGGAGTTCGTTTAGATTTTCTTTTATTTATTTTTCTGCGCGCGAGACCGTTTAAAAAAAAAACTGCAGCGCCTTGGGCCAAAGGCCCAAGCCGCCAAGCCACCGGCCGGCCAAGGCCAAGGCCATCGCGCGCACGCACCAGGCGCAAGGCGCCAGGGAGCCACTCCTTTTTCCTATTCCTAGTAGGATTCATCTACTTTCGTTTTTTTTCTAGATCTTTTCCCTCTTTTGTTTCCTAATCCTAGATCTATTCCTAATCCTAATCTATTTCTTGTCCCCTACCCCAAGCAAAGACCCTCCCCTCCCCAATATAAATACCCAAGCACCCCCCCCTCTCTAAACACATCAAACCAACACCTCTCCTCTCCTCTCCTCTCCGCCGCCCCACGTCGCGCCGCCACACCCCACGCCGCGCCGCCGCACCACCCAAGCCGCGCCGCCACACCCCACGCCGCGCCGCCGCACCACCCAAGCCGCGCCTCACCCCGCGCCTCTCACCCGCGCCGCCGCCCTTGTGCATCGCCGCCGCGCCCAACGCCGCCCAACCCCGCGCCCTAGTGCCGCCGCCGCCGCCCTGCGTCAACGCCGCCGTCGCCGCCGTTCGCCGGAGGTACCGCGCCGCGTCTCTTCTTTCCCTCGGTTCGGTTTTTCTTATAAACCGTTCCGATTCTTTTCTTCTCTACCGATTCGTTTTCTTTCCGATTTTTCGCTAAACCGTTCCGGTGTTCTAGATCGGTTTTTCGTTTCGATCTCTTTTCCGAAAACCCTAGATTGGTTTTCGTTCTTCTTTCGGACCGTTCGTCTCAACGAACGTGATCACCGATTATTTCCCGGTTAACGACGTCTGTTCGTATAACCGTTCTTCTTTTTCTTCTCGTCGGATTTATTCTGCGATCGCGATCTCAGATCCGATCTTCGTTCTAGTTTATCTTCTCGCTCGTTTATCGGAATCAGGTGATTCAAGCGCCTGGAGTTTCATCTCGAAACCACCGTTTCGTCTAATCAATTTGAACAAGCTTTTGCTACAGTAAAATTTTGACCTAGATTCAACTTGCTAGAACCGAGTTGTTTTCTTCCGCCGTTTGTTTTTCGTCGTTGTTCGGCTCGTTCTTTCTTTGCAACCGGAGTTCTTAAGTTGAACTTTCTGGTTCGTTCTCTTGTTCGATTTTTCCCTGTGCATTAGATGAGTACTTATTGTGTGGTTACTATTGTTTGCTTACGATAGGTTGACCGGAGTGTGACGAGTAGATCTATCACGAGTTTTGAGTGCGAATCATCTTCATCAACATTGCAGGCAAGTAACACTTTGATCATATCTTTCCTACTACCCAGTTTTATTGCATTAGATCCAACCCTCAAACACTTGCATTGTTTAGGATCTAATTAAATTGTGGGATTGGGAAGTAGATGAGGTAGTACCTATTACCTGTTACTTATGAAACCTTTGGGAGTTACTCTACGTTTGCTTATATTGCCATGCTATGCTAGTAGACGTGGATTGGGTGAGTGATATCCATGACAGATGTGAGATTGATAATTTTAATGGTTTATCTAAGGTGGCAACTTAAACACACATCTGGGTGGATTGAGGCACCTGATGTCTATCAGGACTTGCCTGTATTTTTTCGGACCGCCACCCAGGCTCTAAGGGATCATAAGATATTTCAAACTGGAAACTTCCGTGTGCAGCCACATGCTACTATGGGCTCTAGCATAGTTGACCAAGTTGTGCGAACTCTTACGGGGTGGACTAGCAGATGTAGGGGATGTAGGTGTACTGGTCTACCCCACATGTAAGGTGCTAGTGCTTCTGAAAGACTATGTCTCGGTCATCCGTTTCTCAAACACCATGTAGTGCGAGAAAACAAACGGAGGCGATCGAGTCATGTGGGAAAAGTGCGCAACCTCTACAGAGTAACAAACTAATCATGATTAGCCGTGTCCCCGGTTATGGACAACTTGAGTATCTAGTACTTGAATATCATTGTGAATCTCAACATGTTACCTCAAATAAAAGCTATTGGGTTTTAATGAGTACTTTTAATTGGGATTGAGGATGCTGTCAACCATTCTCAATGTTCAACAACCACCATGATAGTTAAACAAAATTATTCCTTTGATGTAGGGAAAAATTGGCTTTCCACCAGCCATATATGCATGTAGTATAGCCTATTCTTTCATTACTCTCTATGTGTTACATTGCCAGCATATTCCATGTGCTGACCCGTTTTCGGGCTGCAACTTTTCATGTTGCAGACTTTTCAGACGACGAGTAAGTGGTACGTTAGGGTTACGATTTCCTATACTCAACTTTGCCGTTGGTGTTGATGGGAATCCACAACCTTGTTGCTTCCGCTATATTTTGGATTGAGGTAATAGTTTTTACGTTACTTTATACATGTGATTTACCTCTGTTATAAATCCTTCGAGTACTGTGTGTGTCAGCATACTGATCCAGGGATGACACATAAGCACAGAGACTTGATCCATTCGGGTCGGGTCGCTACACCTTTCCCCTTGGGGCGGCCTTCCTTTTCTTTCCTCCCTCCGCTGGGGGGGGAGAGCTTTCTTCTTCCTCCTCCTCGTTTTCACGGGAGGAGGGCATCTCGGACTCGTCAGATGACGAGTCCGACAACACCATGTTGCGGGTACTCTTTCGAGTCCCCGTGGTCTTCTTCTTCTTGGCCTTCTTTTCCGGCACCACGTAAGGCGCTGGAGCCAGCAGCTTTACTAGTAGAGCTGGGGCTGGGTCTTCGGGCAGCGGGGCCGGATAGTTAATCGGTCCGGATATTGCCCGCCACGCCTGTCAAAGGTAAGGGAGTTTAGATCCCGCATAGAGTCAAACTATGAAAAAACTTAACATCCTGTAAAAGGTGAAAATAGCTTACCTCGCTGGCGTGACGCTACGAGCTGTATCCGCGGTCCTCGGAAGCGGATGTGGGAGCCTCGGCGCCTTTGGTTAGCACCTTCCAGACATCTTCATACGTCGTGTCGAAGAGCCTATTAAGGGTTTGGTGCTGCGCCGGGACGAACTCCCACAGATTAAAATCCCGTTGTTGGCACAGGAGGATCCGACGGACGAGCATAACCTGGATTACATTAACAAGCCGGATTGGCTTGTTCACCAGGGACTGGATGCATGTTTGCAATCCGGCCACCTCTTTTTCGTCACCCCACAATAGGCCCGTCTCTTTCCAGGACATAAGCCGCGTGGGGGGTCCGGATCGGAACTCGGGGGCTGCGATCCATTTCGGATCGCGTGACTCGTTGATGTAAAACCACCATGATTGCCACCCCTTCAGGGTCTCCACGAAGGAACCCTCGAGCCATAGGACGTTGGCCATCTTGCCTGCCATGGCGCCTCCACACTCCACCTGGCTGCCGCACACCACCTTGGGCTTGATGTTGAAGGTCTTGAGCCAGAGGCCGAAATGAGGGCAGACGCGGAGGAAAGCCTCGCACACGACGATAAACGCCGAGATGTTGAGGATGAAGTTCGGGGCCAGATCGTGGAAGTCCAGGCCGTAGTAGAACATGAGCCCCCGGACAAATGGGTGGAGTGGAAAACCCAGTCCGCGGAGGAAGTGGGGAAGAAATACTACCCTCTCATGGGGCCTTGGGGTGGGGAGAAGCTGCCCCTCCTCAGGAAGCCGGTGCGCGATGTCTTTGGACAAGTATCCGGCCTTCCTTAGATTTTTGACATGGCCCTCCGTGACAGAGGAGACCATCCACTTGCCTCCCGCTCCGGACATTGCTGAAGAAGGTTGAGGTGGGAAGTGCGGGCTTGGGCGCTGGAGCTCGAGTGCGCAGGAGATGGATAGGCAAAGGAGGAAGAAGGCGTAGGTAAATAGGTGGATCCCTAGCCCCTTATATGGGCGGATGCGGTTGTGCGTCCCCACCAGCCTAGTAAAACTCGCTTGCCTCCCAAGCGCCGTGATAAATGGCGCGGTTGGGGTTACCCACGTCCGTATTGATGAGAATCCCGTAAAGGGGGTACACGATCTCTGCTTTGACAAGACGTACCAAGGAAACCGCCTCGCCAAACATGCTGAGGTGGAAAAGTAAAAACGATTCGAGTAAAGGACTTGGCCGTGGTGTGATAGCGCACTGCGGAATACGTCAGCAGATTTGATTTGTGTTATGTTATTCTCTCTATGGTAATATGTGGAAGCTTATTTTGCAGAACCGGACACTACTCTTGGTGTTTACAATCTTCTACGAAGGACTTGGAGGACGAACCCGCCTTGCAATGCCAAAGACAATTTGCGCGCCGGACTCGTAATCATTGAAGCCTGGTTCAGGGGCTACTGAGGTAGTCCTGGATTAGGGGGTGTTCGGGTAGCCGGACTATACCTTCAGCCGGACTCCTGGACTATGAAGATACAAGACTGAAGACTTCGTCCCGTGTCCGGATGGGACTTTCCTTGGCGTGGAAGGCAAGCTTGGCGATGCAGATATTCAAGATCTCCTACCATTGTAACCGACTCTGTGTAACCCTAACCCTATCCGGTGTCTATATAAACCGGAGGGTTGTAGTCCGTAGGCAATCAACTCCATACAAAACAATCATACCGTAGGCTAGCTTCTAGGGTTTAGCCTCCTTGATCTCGTGGTAGATCTACTCTTGTACTACCCATAATATTAATCAGGCAGGAGTAGGGTATTACCTCCATCGAGAGGGCCCGAACCTGGGTAAAACAAAGTGTCCCCTGTCTCCTGTTACCATCTGGCCTAGATGCACAATTCGGGACCCCCTACCCGAGATCCGTCGGTTTTGACACCGACACTCACCATGTGCTCCCTCTCTCTCTACCGTGTCGCTGCAGGAACCATACAACGCCGCCAGCCATGGATGCCGCCAAGCTCCCCTGCCGCTGCTGCCGTTCCCCTGACATGGCGCCTCGGCCCCTCTGCTCCCGCACGTGAGGCTCGAGCTCCTCTAGCTCTCCCTCACAGGAACGATGCCAGGATTGCCTGAAGCTTCGCGCCTGCGCCGCTGGAGCTCCACCGCACCGGAGTCGCCTCCCACCGCCGGGAATGGATCGGCCCCGCTCGGATCTGTTCGGATCCGGCCAACCTCGCTGCCTCCCGCCGGCCACCGTCCTAGGTTTCTGCAGCCGCGCCGCCGTCAGCCTTCGACGTCCCTGCTTCACCATGTTCAACCCCGTGATCTCTGCTTCCTTCTGCACCGAGCCTGAGCCAGAGAACGAGCAGTCCGTTCGATCCCCACTCCCCTGCCTCGTGTTGACCGCGCCTACAGCGTGCCAGGCCGCTGCCCAACAGCACCCCAAGCCCTCTGGTGAGAAGCCCAGATCCAGCACCCCACCTTGCATAATGGGCCGGCCAGTTTCAGCCCATGGTCGTTTTTTTCAGTTCTGGGGTTTTTCCTATTTATCCAGAGATGTCAGTTTTATAGAAAACCCCTTAGCCAACATGCATATAATAACTCACAAACGATGCATCATATTAAAACAATCTATATATGAAATATTCTTAGTTTTTCATCTAGTTTCATAATATGTCTTTTTCATCCATGTTTAAAATGCTTAAAGTGATGTTTGCTTTAATTTGCTCCTATGCCATGCTAAAATGTTTTAATTCATAACTAAATAACCGTAACTCCGAATTTAATAAACTTTATATGTAAATGGGGTGGAAAATGCCTAGTTTAACATGGTGGCTTTACTTTGCATGTTTAACAACTCTAAAATATTGTTTAGGGCAGAACAGTACCAAATCTATAATATGCTCATGAGGATTTTTCAGGACTTGTTGTTTTGTTGTCCTAGCAAACCATTATTTGGCTATGTTACTACTTTGCTCAGCCCCTCTTATAGCGTTGTTAGTTGCAGGTGAAGATTGAAGTTTGTTCCTTGTTGGAACATGGCAATGTTGTTCCTTGTTGGAACATGTTTACTTGTTGCATCTATATACTTGGTAAAGGATGGAAGGTTCGGCCTTATGCCTGGTGTTTTGTTCCACTCTTGCCGCCCTAGTTTCCGTCATATCGGTGTTATGTTCCCGGATTTTGCGTTCCTTACGCAGTTGGGCTATTATGGGAACCCCTTGACAGTTCGCCTTGAATAAAAGTCCTCCAGCAATGCCCAACATTGGTTTTACCATTTGCCACCTAGCCTTTTATTTTCCCTTGGGAGTCGCGCTCCTGAGGGTCATCGTTATTTTACCCCCCCGGGCCAGTGCTCCTCTGAGTGTTGGTCCAAACTAGAGTCCTGTGCAGCGCCCCCTCGGGGAAACTCGAGGTTTGGTTTTAGTTGTATGGAGAGCTCATCTGATTGTGCCCTGAGAATGAGATATGTGCAGCTCCTATCGAGATTTGTCAGCACATTCGGGCGGTGTTGCTGGTTTAGTTTTACCATTGCCGAAATGTCTTGTAGAACCGGGATGCCGAGTCTGATCGGAATGTCTCGGGAGAAGGTTTATCCTTCGTTGAGCGTGAGAGCTTGTGATGGGCTAAGTTGGGACACCCCTGCAGGGATTTGAACTTTCGAAAGTCGTGCCCGCGGTTATGGGCAGCTGGGAATTTGTTAATATTCGGTTGTAGAAAAACCTGAAATTGACCATAATTTAAAATACATCAACCGCGTGTGTAACCGTGATGGTCTCGGGAAGTGAACACGGTGTTGGAGTAATGTTTGACGTAGGTTGTTCTAGGATCACTTCTTGATCATAGTTGCTCGTTCGTGCTTTGCCTTCTCTTCTCGCTCTCATTTGCGTATGTTAGCCACCATATATGCTAGTCGCTTGCTGTAGCTCCACCTCATACCTTTTACCCTTCCTATAAGCTTAAATAGTCTTGATCGCGAGGGTGTGAGATTGCTGAGTCCCCATGGCTCATAGATTACTTCCAAAACCAGCTTGGAGGTGCCGGTGAGACCGTGCAGATGACGCAGTCAAGCTTAGGAGGAGCTCAATGAAAATCGTGTCCTTTGTGTTGTTTCGTTCTAGTTGATCAGTAGTGGAGCCCAGTTGGGGTCGATCGGGGACCTTGTCGCATTTGGGGTTCTTCTTTTTATTTTGGTTCCATAGTCGGACCTTGATTGTATTTGGATGTTGTAATGCTTTATTCATGTAATTGTGTGAAGTGGCGATTGTAAGCCAACTATGTATCTCTTTCCCTTATGTATTACATGGGTTGTGTGAAGATTACCTCACTTGCGACATTGCTTTCAATGTGGTTATGCCTCTAAGTCGTGCTTCGACACGTGGGAGATATAGCCGCATCGAGGGCATTACATCTATCCTTTATGCATCTTATTTTGCTTAGTACGGCGGTAGCATTATAAGATGATCCCTCACTAAATTTCTAGGTATAAGCGTTCTCCCTGAGTATGCACTGTTGCGACAGTTCGTCGTGCCGAAACACCACGTGATGATCGGGTGTGATAAGCTCTACGTTCACATACAACGGGTGCAATCCATTTTTGCACTCGCAGAATACTCGGGTTAAACTTGACGAGCCTAGCATATGCACATATGGCCTCGGAACACTGAGACCAAAAGGTCGAACGTGAATCATATAGTAGATATGATCAACATAGTGATGTTCACCATTGAAAACTACTCCATCTCATGTGATGATCGGACATGGTTGAATTGATATGGATCACGTGATCACTTAGATGATTAGAGGGATGTCTATCTAAGTGGGAGTTCTTAAGTAATATGACTAACTGAACTTAAATTTATCATGGACTTAGTCCTGATAGTATTTGCATATCTATGTTGTAGATCAATTGCTCGCGTATAGCTTTCCCGTTTTATTTATGATATATTCCTAGAGAAAACTATGTTGAAAGATGTTAGTAGAAATGACGCGGATTGGGTCCATGATCTGAGGATTATCCTCATTGCTGCATAGAAGAATTATGTCCTTGATGCACCGCTAGGTGACAGACCTATTGCAGGAGCAGATGCAGACGTTATGAACGTTTGGCAAGTTCGGTATGATAACTACTTGATAGTTCAGTGTGACATGCTTTACGGCTTAGAACCGGGACTTCAATGACGTTTTGAACGTCATGGAGCATATGAGATGTTCTAGGAGTTGAAGTTAATATTTCAAGCAAATGCCCGAATTGAGAGATATGAAGTCTCCAATAAGTTCTACAGCTGCAAAATGGAGGAGAATAGTTCTGTCAGTGAACATATACTCAGAATGTCTGGGTACCACAATCACTTGACTCAGTTGGGAGTTAATCTTCCTGATGATAGTGTCATTGACATAGTTCTTCAATCACTGCCACCAAGCTACAAGAGCTTCCTGATGAACTATAATATGCAAGGGATGGTTAAGACGATTCTCGAGCTCTTCGCAATGCTAAAGGCTGCAGAGGTAGAAATCAAGAAGGAGCATTAAGTGTTGATGGTCAACAAGACCACCCGTTTCAAGAAAAAGGGTAAAGGGAAGAAGGGGAACTTCAATAAGAATGGCAAGCAAGTTGCTGCTCAAGTGAAGAAGCCCAAGTCTGGACCTAAGCCTAAGACTGAGTGCTTCTACTGCAAAGGGACTGGTCACTGGAAGTGGAACTGCCCTAGATACTTGGTGGATAAGAAAGATGGCAAAGTGAACAAAGGTTTATGTGATATACATGTTATTGATGTGTGCTTTACTAGTGTTTATAGCAACCCCTCAGTATTTGATATTGGTTTACTTGCTAAGAGTAGTAACTCGAAACAGGAGTTGCAAAATAAACAGAGACTAGTTAAGCGCGAGGTGATGATGTGAGTTGGAAGTGATTCAAAGGTTGATAAGATCACCATTGCACACTCCCTTTACCTTCAGGAATAGTGTTGAACTTAAAATAAATGTTATTTGGTGTTTGCGTTGAGCATAAATATGATTGGATCATGTTTATTGCAATACTGTTATTCATTTAAGTCAAAGAATAATTGTTGTTCTATTTACATGAATAAAACCTTCTATGGTCATACACTCAATATAAATGGTTTATTGAATCTCAATCGTAGTGATACACATATTCATAATATATGATGCCAAAAGATGCATAGTTGATAATGATAGTGCAACATACTTGTGGCACTGCTGTTTAGGCCATATTGGTGTAAAGTGCATGAAGAAACTCCATGCGGATGGACTTTTGGAATCACTTGATTATGAATCATTTGATGCTTGCGAACCATGCCTTATGAGCAAGATGACTAAGACTCCATTCTCCAGAACAATGGAGCGAGCAACTAACTTATTGAAAATAATACATACCGATGTATGCGGTCCGATGAGTGTTGAGGCTCGCGACGGGTATCATTATTTTCTTACCTTCACCGATGATTTGAGCAGATATGAGTATATCTACTTAATGAAACACAAGTCTGAAAAGTTTGAAAAGTTCAAAGAATTTCAGAGTGAAGTGGAGAATCATCATAACAAGAAAATAATGTTTCTACGATCTAATCACGGAGATGAAATATTTGAATTACGAGTTTGGCCTTCAGTTGAAACAATGTCGAATAGTTTCGCAACTCACGCCACGTGGAACACCACAGCGTAATGGTGTGTCTGGACGTCATAACTGTACTTTATTAGCTATGGTGCGATCTATGATGTTTCTTACTGATTTACCACTATTGTTTTGGGGTTATGCATTAGAGACAGTTGCATTCATGTTAAATTGGGCACCGTCTAAAAATCCATTGAGATCACCGTATGAACTGTGGTTTAGCAAGAAACCTAAGTTGTCATTTCTTAAAGTTTGGGGTTGCAATGCTTATGTGAAAAAGTTTCAGCCTGATAAGCTCAAACCCAAATCGGAGAAGTGCGTCTTCATAGGATACCCAAAAGAAACTGTTGGGTACACCTTCTATCACAGATCCGAAGGCAAGATCTTTGTTGCTAAAAATGGATCCTTTGTAGAGAAGGAGTTTCTCTCGAAAGAAGTGAGTGGGAGGAAAGTAGAACTTGATGAGGTAATTGTACCTTCTCCCGAATTGGAAAGTAGTTCATCACAGAAATCAGTTCCAGTGATGCCTACACCAATTAGTGAGGAAGTTAATGATGATGATCATGAAACTTCAGATCAAGTTACTACCGAACCTCATAGGTCAACCAGAGTACGTTCTGCACCAGAGTGGTACGGTAATCCTGTTCTGGAAGTCATGTTACTAGACCATGACGAACCTACGAACTATGAGGAAGCGATGATGAGCCCAGATTCCGACAGATGGCTTGAGGCCATGAAATCTAAGATGGGATCCATGTATGAGAACAAAGTGTGGACTTTGGTTGACTTGGCTGATGATCGGCGAACCATATAGAATAAATGGATCTTCAAGAGAAAGACAGACGCTGATAGTAGTGTTACTATCTACAAAGCTCGAATTGTCGCAAAAGGTTTTTCAACAAGTTCAAGATGTTGACTATGATGAGATTTTCTCACTCGTATTGATGCTTAAAGTCTGTCCGAATCATGTTAGCAATTGCCACATTTTATGAAATCTGGAAAATGGATGTCAAAAACTACATTCCTTAATGGATTTCTTAAAAGAAGAGTTGTATATGATGCAACAAGAAGGTTTTGTCAATCCTAAAGGTGCTACCAAAGTGTGCAAGCTCCAGTGATCCATCTGTGGACTGGTGCAAACATCTCGGAGTTAGAATATATGCTTTGATGAGTTGACCAAAGCATATAGTTTTATACAGACTTGCAGTGAAGCCTATATTTACAAGAAAGTGAGTGGGAGCACTACAACATTTCTGATAAGTATATGTAAATGGCATATTGATGATCAGAAATAATGTAGAATTTTCTGGAAAGCATAAAGGAGTGTTTGAATGGATTTTTTCAAAGAAAGACCTCGGTGAAGCTGCTTACATATTGGGCATCAAGATCTATAGAGATAGATCAAGACGCTTGACAAATTTTTCAATGAGTACATACCTTGACAAGTTTTTGAAGTAGTTCAAAATGGAACAGTCAAAGAAGGAGTTCTTGACTGTGTTGCAAGGTGTGAAGTTGAGTAAAGACTCAAAACCCGACCACAGCATTAAATAGTAAGAGAATGAAAAATTCATTCCCTATGCCTCAGTCATAGGTTTTATAAAGTATGCTATGCTGTGTACGAGATCTATTGTACACCTTAGCATGATTTTGGCAAGGGAATACAATAGTGATCTAGGAGTAGATCACTGGACATCGGTCAAAATTATCCTTAAAGGACTAAGTAAATATTTCTCGGTTATGGAGGCGATAAAAGAGTTCGTCATAAAGAGTTACGTCGATGCAAGCTTTTAAACATCGATCTACATGACTCTAAGTCTCGATCTAGATACATATTGAAAGTGGGAGCAATTAGCTATAGTGGCTCCGTGCAGAGTATTGTAGAGATAGAAATTTGCAAAATACATACGGATCTGAATGTTGCAGACCCGTAGACTAAACTTCTCTCACAAGCAAAACATGATAACTCTTTGGGTGTTAATCACATAGCTATGTGAACTAGATTATTGACTCTAGTAAACCCTTTGGGTATTAGTCACATGGAGATGTGAACTAATCACATAAAGATGTGAACTATTGATGTTAAATCACATAACAATGTGAACTAGATTATTGACTCTACTGCAAATGGTAGACTGAAGGAAATATGCCCTAGAGGCAATAATAAAGTTATTATTTATTTCCTTATATCATGATAAATGTTTATTATTCATGCTAGAATTGTATTAGCCGGAAACATAGTACATGTGTGAATACATAGACAAACTGAGTGTCACTAGTATGCCTCTACTTGACTAGCTCATTAATCAAAGATGGTTATGTTTCCTATCCATGGACAAGAGTTGTCATTTGATGAACGGGATCACATCATTAGAGAATGATGTGATTGACTTGACCCATCCGTTAGCTTAGCACTTTGATTGTTTAGTTTACTGCTATTGATTTCTCCATAACTTATACATATTCCTATGACTATGAGATTATGCAACTCCCGAATACCGAAGGAACACTCAGTGTGCTATCAAACATCACAACATAACTGGGTGACTATAAATATGCTCTACAGGTGTCTCCGATGGTGTTTCTTGAGTTGTCATAGATCGAGATTAGGATTTGTCACTCCGTGTATCGGAGAGGTATCTCTGGGCCCTCTCGGTAATGCACATCACTATAAGCCTTGCAAGCAATGTGACTAATGAGTTAGTTACGGGATGTTGCATTGCAGAACGAGTAAAGAGACTTGCCGGTAACGAGATTGAACTAGGTATTGAGATACCGACGATCGAATCTTGGGCAAGTAACATACTGATGACAAAGGGAACAACGTATGATGTTATGCAGTTTGACCGATAAAGATCTTCGTAGAATATGTAGGAGCCAATATGAGCATCCAGGTTCCGCTATTGGTTATTGACCGGAGATGAGTCTCGGCCATGTCTACATAGTTCTCGAACCCGTAGGGTCCGCACGCTTAACGTTCGATGATGATTGGTATTATGAGTTTATGTGTTTTGATGTACCGAAGGTTGTTTGGAGTCCCGGATGAGATCACGGACATGACGAGGAGTCTCAAAATGGTCGAGACATAAAGATTGATATATTGGAAGGTTATATTCAGACACCGAAAAGGTTCCGGAGGTCATCGGATAAATACCGGAGTACCGGGGAGTTACCGAAACCCCTCCCGGGGGTCAATGGGCTTGGCGGGCAGCAAGGGAGCTGTGGGGCGTGCCCCCCTAGGACCAAACTGAATTGGTTTTGGGCTTGGCAGGCCGACCCCCTCTTTCCTTTTCCCCTCCTCCTCTTTCCTTCCCCTCCTAGTTTGACTAGGAAAGGGGGAACCTACTCCTAGTAGGAGTACTATGAGGTCGCCGGCCCCCTCCCCTTGCTCCTTTATATATGGGGGCAGGGGCACCCTAGAACACACAAGTTGACATTGTTTAGCCGTGTGCGGTGCCCCCCCCCTCCACCATAATCCAACTCGGTCATATCGTTGTAGTGCTCAGGCAAAGCCCTGCGTCGGTAACTTCATCATCACCGTCATCACGCCGTCGTGCTGACGAAACTCTACCTCGGCCTCAACTGGATCAAGAGTACGAGGGACGTCACCGAACTGAACGTGTGCAGATCACGGAGGTGCCGTGCATTCGGTACTTGATCGGTTGGATCCTGAAGACGTTTGACTACATCAACCGTGTTACTTAACGCTTCCGCTTTCGGTCTACAAGGGTACATGGACACACTCTCCCCTCTCGTTGCTATGCATCACCTAGATAGATCTTGCGTGTGCGTAGGAAATTTTTGAAATTACTGCGTTCCCCAACAACAATTCCACAAATAAATCCTCGGTAATCACGTCCTACTAACAATCAGAAGATTTTGATTACCTTAAGCTTGTGACCCCGTAGGTTCGGTAAATCCTAGACATGAACGAAACCCCTTCGTTCAAACCGATAGCGGAACCATGGATGTCCATATCGATCCCTATGATTACACGAATAACATTCAAGTGAACGTTTGGTTATCATGTGATGTTCCCTTTGCTTCGCGATACATTACAAACCCGAGGTGATATGTATTTGTATCCTCTTGAGTCATTGACGTATTCCGGCATTCTCATGACGTAGTCACCTGTGTCTGGCCAGGCAATGTTGGATGCCAACACACCGAGAGGGCTCTAAGAATATCTTTCCATCGTCGGAGGAGCAAATTCCACTCTCGAGCTATCGAATCCCTTGTCAAACTTTCCGACGAACATGTACGTTATCGTTATGATCACCTTGTTACAGATGACGTTTGAGCAACCCCAAAGCTCATTGTGCGGTAAGAAGTGACTACGATACTCCAATGGTCTAACGAACTAAAGCACATGTTAACACTCCGTGTTATAACAATTGATTTATAACCATATCATCTCAAAGTATAACAATTAAGTTTGGGTTGATTCAATATGATCCTTCTTCTAATGTCATTACCCTCAATATTGTTTTAGGACTACCGTTACACTTAACAATATCCTAAGATCCGTAAAATGTGATCACCAACAACACTTGAGCTAGTCTTAGAGGCGAGACTAGGAATCATATTTTACCGTTTATTATTCCACATGTGCATATGAGTTTTCCGCTGAATCGCATATTCTAGTATCAATAGCAGTTATAGCATGAATTATAAACTCTTATTTATAAATATGAAAATATAATACTGCAATATTATAGCCTCTAGGGCATATTTCCAATAGGTACTCCTGAAAATCTCATTGTTTTTTTTATCAAATTAGCGGTTAAACTTATATTTGGAATAGGAGCACGTCGTATACATTAGGATGTAGGGCGTACAAAATATGATTCCAATCGGGCGCCAAAATACATAAATTTAGCTCCAAGGTGTGTGCCACTGACATAAAGTGTTTGATTTGCTTAAACTCCATCGGTTGAATAGTTATTAGCTAAATTTAGGAAAGCGATGTGAATCGGCCCACCAACTACATTCTCCGCCGGCTGACTCGCGCCCGCTCGCTCATAGTCTACTTGCTCAAGCACGTGTCCTAGATGGGGCCCACATTCTGCTCCTCGTCAAGCATTATCTCTTCATAGGCATTCCCATCTACTTGTTTTTCTCCTTGTAGTGACACACCATTACTCTTTCAATTTCTCTCGTGCAACAACACACCACACAACCATGGATCCTGTAGCTCTGAGATCTTAGCCCGTCAAAGGCCATAGCGGCCTCCGCCATAGATGCTATGATGACTAGGGGCATTGGTTCCCCCCCGACGGTGATGTGCTCAACTACGAGCTGCCTTCGTCGGTGATGAACGATGACGGTGCATAAACCCAACAGCACCCTCAGTAGGGTGGCGAACATTGTTGGAAGTACCAAATTGGAGATTGCACAAGGAAGTTACCTAGGTTTGATCCTCCGGGAAGGAGTAACAGCCTACATCCTGCTTTCGGATTGTATTCTTGGTGGACTACCTCATGCGAGGGTTACAAAGGGGGATGAAGTATGGGATTACGGAGAGTATGGTTCTTCGGATTTAGATGCATGGGAGTGGCTACCATGAGCCCCCACCTTATATAAGCGACGGGGGAAAGAGTTTTACAGAGATCGATCTGATCTAAGCCGTCGCCATCCTGGCTAAGGCACCATGATGGTCCATAGCTGCATGCATGGTCCTCTGGGATTTCCTCCCGTGGTTGGCTCATCACCAAGCCTCGTGGGCCCCAAGACAGGCCTGATGCTAGTCTCCCTTCAGGTGGCCACCCCCGGTGTATTGTACCGTCAAACGCCGAATGACAACGCTACAGGGGTGCAGGACCGGTGCTAAGACCAGCCGACTGCCGTGCTGCAACCCTCCGAAGACAGAGCCGGAGGGAGGAGTGGGGACAACCAATGCTAGGAGACCAATGAGGAAGCTGCGATGATGTTTTGCAACCGACTAGGGAGAAAACTGCTACCAGCGTAGGTGAAAGTTGCGAGAGTGAATCAGAAGCTGCAATCGGGGACACTTGGTCACCATGGAATGTTGCCACCGCCAGCGCCATATGCTGGGACCAACAATGGCAGATGTTGTAGCCGACCATGGAGGTTGCTTGAACCGTCATGACCGACACTACGACGATGTCGTGTTTTTTGCTACGACTCTGGTCATTGATGTTGGAACTAGTAGGAGCCGGTGCCATGGCAACGACATCTATTTTGCTACGCCTGTGGTCGTTGATGCTGGAACTAGCAGCGAGGGGTGCGGCAACCCCGACATCGCAATGTTGGAAATGGCGTGGGAACTGCGATGGGTGCATGATGAGTCAAGGATCCTAGACCCGCCATAGCATATGTTATGAGTGGCGACGACGGCGGCTGCGATGGCGCACCGAGAATGCTGGAACCGAGCAGTGGCCGTGCTGCAACCCCAACATGATAATGTTCGACATGGCAGTCGGTGTTTTGATACGAGTTGGATGGTGGCGCCGATGCTCCACCGAGCTATGACCGTCGCTGACGGGAGCTGCGATAGGCGTGGCGACCGGGGTGTTGCGGTTGCGAGTATGTGGAGCGGCGATCGAGGCGTGCCACACTGCAACCAACGACGACGACGCAGGTGAGAAGTGTCGACGGTGAGGCAGTGAGGTAGCGTCACCATTTATCCAAGCGGGCGAGCGAGTCGTGATGCACACAAGCGGGAGGCACTGCTTTTCTCTCTCCCTTTTTCTGTGTTTTTTTGCCAGAGCCGCATAATAATTTTTCTACGCCATCTACCAATTTGCTGTAATCATCAATGAAAGACACATAATAATTTTTTCTATTGATAGAATCACAGGCAGGCCCCCATACATCGGAGAAAATTTTCTCTAAAGGAGCTTTAGACACACTGTTTGAACCAGGATAAGGAAGTTGGTGACTTTTGCCCATTTGGCATGCATCACAAACACCTTCTTTATTGAACTCACTACTAGAAAAAGGAATATCATTCTGGCTAAGAACATAACGCACTATGGTAGATGACGGATGCCCTAGTCGACTGTGCCACCTTTTAATAGGGAGTTTATTTGCACCAAACGCTTGCTTGCTTGAACTAAAAGGAGCCGATGATACGGGGTAGAGGCCTTGTCTACACCTGCCGTGCAGAAGGGTTTTCCTCGTTCCCTGTTCCTTGATGAGAAAGAAATTTGGGTGAATTTCAAGGAAAGTATGATTATCAGTGGACAAATGATGAGCAGAGATGAGGTTTTCGGCGGCATCGGGTACATGCAAGATATTATTTAGATGAAGATCACGAGTAGGGGTACGAACGGTAGTGTGACCAATATAACTAATTTCCATACCTTCTCCGTTGGCAGTGTGGACTTGATCGTTGCCGTGATACTTGTTGTGGACGGTCAACTTGTCGAGCTCGCTGGTGATGTGGTCGGTGGTGCTGGTGTCCAGATACCAGTTGGTATCTACTCCATAGGACGAGGTTGTGGCAGATCCGGCGCTCTTCTCGTTTTTGGTGTAGGAGATGTCGAAGCGACGGTAGCATTCAAGGGCGGTGTGGTTCGGCCTCTTGCAGATTTGGCAGACGGCCTTAGGAAGATCATCGCCTCCTCTGTTGCCGTTGCCGTTGCCGTTGCTGCGGCCTCCATTGTCGCGGCCACCGCCTCCATTGCCACGGCCTCTGTTGCCGCGGCCTCTGTTGCCGCGGCCACCTCCTCCATTGCCGCGGCCACCATTGCCACGGTCACCTCCACTGCGGCCAAAACCACCACGGCCACGAGAGATAGCATTGGCCGAGGAATGGGAGGAGTGGTTGCCACCTTCGAACATAGCAAGACGCTTTCCAAAACCGATCAACTGAGAGTAAAGTTCAGCTACGTTGATTGGTTCAGTCCTTGCGACGCAGATGGACGAGACAAACGAGATGTAGTCGTTGTCTAGTCGTGCGAGGATGTAGGAGACCATGTCATCATCATCGAGCGGCTTGCCTGCTGAAGCCATCTCGTCGCCCAGCGCTTTCATGCGCCCGATGTAGTCGGCGATGGTCGCGGTGCCCTTTTTGGTGGTGGAGAAGGCGATCCGCGTGTTGACGATGTTGGCCTGTGTCTGGGAGAGAAACATCTCCCTGATGGCGGTCCATGCCGCAACGACCTTGGTGTAGTGGGCGACTTGGATCATCACAGGTGGCGAGATCGAGTTGAAGATGAAACTCAACACCTGCAAGTCTTGCGCCAGGGTGACAAGATACTCCGGGTTTGGTACATCTGTCGGCTTATCATCTTTGTCGGCAAGCTTGGGCTCCGGGAACTGGTGATCAGGGTTGAGATGATTAATCAGCTGCGCTCCGCGGATGGTGGCTAGGGCTTGCGCGCACCAGAACAGGTAGTTACCCCGGTGCAACTTATCAGCGATGGGAATGAGGGCAAAAGCGGCGGCGGTGGAGCTGGAGCTAGCCATGACTAGGGTTGGATATTGGAGAGGAAGTTGACTCTGAATACCATGAAAGAATGGATGAAGCATATGCCTCTGGCAGGGACGCGTTGCATGTTATATAGGCAAAGAGGTTTACGAGATTTGGTAGTTCGGTTGTGTTGGATTGATCCTCAAAAAAGGCTATACAAAGAGATGAGGATAAATCCTAACAACCACAACTACCTGATTACAATGACCACGCAACATGCTATTCTACCGGGCGTATATACGGTTTATAATCATACAGCATATACATGTTACAATATATTCTAACAGGAGAGAGATACACATCAAGAGGTGAAAGAAAGTGGATCATGAGCTATCAGATCTGATGCCTTATAAAAGCCAAAGAGTGCGGTCGGGAAGGCCACCGACGCAGGACCTAGTTGTTCACTCGGCTCCTAGCATCCCCCTTAAAATTTATGACCGATGCCATATTTATCAGTTGTGCAAAGCATAGTAGCCGTCGTCGGTATACTTCACAAACGAGGCACCGGGAAGTCAGGAACGAAATTTCTCTACCCTTCAGTTTTGCGTGAAAATTAATAAATTTGCACCTGTTATGAAACTTTGACATAAAATGAATCTGGTGTAATTTTTTTCTTCATAAAATAGCCCTTTTTTCATGACGCCCGGGAATGGGACACTATGATAGACAGCATGGCGCCCAGCCTCAGGTCCAGGTCCGGGCGTCATGCAAATGGGTCATCATGTGAAGAAAAAAAATTGAATTAGGTTCATTTTGTGTCGAAGTTTTGCTACAACACTGATAGACTGATACACATGAACTAGAAGCGTCCACAGCAACATTGCAGTCATTTCACTTGAAGTTTTTGTTGCTGCTGCTGCGTTGAATAGGATTGCCAGTCTCCGGTCCGCGAACACCTCTGACTGCGTAGCGAGCTGAAATGTCAAATGCTGTCAATGAGCAAGGAAGCCCTGTGAATACTATTACTAATCACTGATGCATACACCTGGGTTGCTTAGTTAGTCTGGCCTCAAGCATGAAGCATCGTTGTTAGGTAAATCCCAGCTAAATCTGAGAATGGTTTCATACCTAAACATACTTGAACCATACCCGTACATGTATCTCTCAAAACCATACTTGAACCATACCCGTTTAATGCCATTTTCAGCCCAGCCAAAACTAAACCCTCTATTTTGTCCACCCAAACTAATTTAAACCCAATACATAACCGTGGGTTTAAACCCAATACGTAACTATGGATTTGCTTCAATGTATATATGATTGCACAAATCGACATGTCAAGAAGCAAATGGCATAGAAAAGACATAAGTGCATCTACAATAGTTTGGGAACAAAGTTATCGTTGAGATATGGTCAACACACAACAAGTGTCAAAAAGACAACACCCACGACTGAAAAGCTCACTGACAAGTGCATTAAAACCAATTGCTTAGCTAAAGCACAAGCAGACACATTCAATTTGCATGTGTTGTTTCCCCATAATACAGAATTACATAGTGCATCGCATCATTTACGCGGATCAAAGATACTCGTTGACGATGTGTCGTTGCTTATTGCACGTAACCAATGCCCTAAAACCGGTTTGGACCCATAATTTACAGCCGTTAATAACCAAACTGTTTAAGCCCATAACCAACTATATCCAAATTGGTTTCTTCACATACCCAAACCAAAACCAAACTAAAAAGATTCAGCCGAATAAAACCTGAACCAATCAAACCCAAAGTAAGAACCGAACCATTTCACCCAGTTTTTTAATAATCATTCCCAGGTTTAATCCCGGCACTAATCAGTCGACTCCACCAGGCGAGGGAGGAAAGTGACCACTGGTTGGTGGCCATCCGCTATCGCGGTGTGATGATGTCGAGACAGGGATATATTGGGCGCGACACACATGAATACGCTTGTACTACTCACACCTTTGGCGTTACTCGCAGAATTCCAGTACAAGGGAGCCATTGCAAATTATGATTCATGGTACGGATCGTGGAAGGACCCAAGAAACCGCCAAACGGATGGATTAGCGACACGTATGGGTAAGTAGCCATTCTCACCCGTTCCGTGCTTTCGTTTGGTGCCGCGTTGCATCGTTGGTTTCGGCCGCTGGCCGCTGGCGCAGCTCTGCCCGCTGTGGTCGGCACATCCGTTAGGGTGTGGCCACCGTCGTTTTCCGACGAGGTACGTGGGGTGCACGCTGAGCGCGTCAAAAGCACCAATCATGCGAAGGCTAGTGCCCCCTGTGCTCCCAGCTACCCGGTGTCATGGCGTCGTCCGTCGGCTTGTGGTTGTGGCTGGGCAGGGCTTTGACGACGCCGACATGCATGCACTGATGCACCCAGGTGGCCCAACGGCGAGGAGCCGAGGACGTGGGTTGCTCCCAATAATTCCGTCCCTTTTCCTAACCTGGTTTCATGAGCAAATTGCATCACGGTATAACCGTATAAGTAGCCATTCCCACCCATTCCGTACTTTTATTTGGCCCGGCTTGCACGGTTGGTTTCGACTGCCGCTGGCACTGCTCTGCCCATTGTGGTCGGCATCTGCACACCGTTGTTTTCCGGCGATGCATAGGGTCGTACGTCGGGCGCATACTGAGCACGTGAAAGGCACCCATTATGCGGAGGTGTGCATGCAGGAGCTAGTGCGATACTGCTAGATCGAGTACCATCTCACACTAGAGGATTATTAGGGTGAACCGGCCCAGCTAATGATCTACCAAGTGGTTTTACAAAGGTTCTAAGCACCGGTTCTTGGAATCTTTCATCGGTTTCAACCAATTTTGAGAGGTTCCACATAATTTGATTTTTCTCTCTCTGTGTTTTTCTTTACAATTTTCATATATTTTCTTATTGTCTTTATTTTCTTGTTTTTCCTTGTTTTCTTTCATTTTTCTTTTTATCGAATACATGCCGACTTTTTCAATACATGTTGTACATATTTGGTATACATGTTGATTTGTTTTTTCATGCAAGTTGAATATTATTCAAATGTATGATGGACAATTTTTTCAAATGTATGGTGAACATTTTTCATACATGTTGAACATTTCTTCTAATACACATTGAATATTTTATGAATAAATTTTTAGGACACACCTTGATCATGTTTTGACACAAGCCACACGGATGAGCCCACACACACGTGTTTTTCACGTCTTCGTTTTGAAACCTGCTTGCGGTGAGTGTTTCTTAGAGCGGTTGGTCTTTCTGGTTTTTTGGTCTTCTGGAACCTATTTTTATTGATCTTTTGCCTTTTCCAAAACGATTTTGGTGTTTATATGATTTTTTTATATTTGTTAATACACGGTGACATTTGTTTAAATACATGATGAACATTTTTCGAAAACCACGCACCGGCCTCATTCACTTGCAGGTCACAGAGGCTGTAAGTAAACCAGGCCCAATGAGCCGGCTGCTGATGGCTGTTGGTCATGACTACTACAAAAAAGTGAAGATGAATCTTTCTATTTTACATGGAGGAGTGTGTCTTTTGATACCTTATGCTCACTTCTTGTCACGGAAGCCTGTATATTTTCTGATGCATGATAGAAAAATTACGACATACGATGAACATTTTTTAATACACAATAAACATTTTTGTAAATACATTTTTTAAATTTTTTTATAAAAGGAGGAAGACCCTGGCCTCTGCATCTGGGCGATGCATGCAGCCACAATTTTTGTAAATACATGGTGAACATTTAAAAAAATATGCAACGGACATATTTGGTACATGATGAAATCTCTACTGCTCGGTTAAAAATACTTAATATTTCCTCTCCCGTCAAACATGTGTTTCGCTCGTCCCTTCGTCCTCCCTCAAACATCTTTGGTAACCCAATAAATATCACTAAATTTATGGTTTGTAAGCAAATAAAAATCAATCAATCTCTTATCTTTAGTAACCCAATAAAGCAGAGCAATCATGAGCACATATCTATTTGGTCAGTTTATGAAATAGCAGAAAATGAATACTTTATAACCAAGCCAAATCCTATTTTGTCTATTTGTTTTGTATTAAAAAGATTCACTTGGTCCTCTTATTGTGCTCAAAAAATGGTTTCCGTGACAATATACAGGCACATACCTAATCTCTATATCTCTATATTACTTAAAAAGAATGTAAGATTCCATCTTTCACTTTTCTTACCACCACCCTAATCTGTCACCGTAATTTACGTACATTTTAAACCAATTCCACTTTCATTTACTTACGAAACATGTCATAATCAGGGTCAAAATTTGGTAAACATTTATTTGCACAAATTGCATTAGTATGGGCAGGTAAACTACAAAGTAAGGTACTAAAATATTTATATCCCGCTGCAACGCATGGGCATTGTCCTAGTTTTCTAAAAAGCACAATGAAATTTTGTGAGAAATATGATGAATTTTCTTTAGAACACGATAAAAAAATTAGTACATGGTGAACACGCGGTGAACATTTTTGTCAATGTGTATGTAAATGTCCAGAATGTGTAAAAAAAATTCACCATGTATTAAAAAATCACCATGGTTCCTGAAATTGAAAAGATAAACAAAAGGAGCAAAAAACGGGGGAAAGGAAAAATAAATAAAAAGAAAGGAAAAATGTAGCAAAACCAGAAAGAACCAAAAGAATACGGCAAACTAAACGAAATCCAGAATAGATACACTAAAGCTGAGAGAAACCAGGAATAAATGCACTAAAACCGAAAGTGACTAGGGGAAAAACAGTACAGGAAAACCAAACTTGAAAACCAGCTTCTCAAAAAACAAAAGAAGGAAGCCAGCTGGCCGTAGCTCACATCGGTCACACCGGAGCTGAGTACTTGCTCGACCCCACGGTTGACGAGGTGAGAACTCCTATTCGACGCATTTGACGCGAGTTAGTGAGCTGGCTCTCACCCCTCCTCATGCATGGCTGACCCATCAAGCCAGCGCTCGCACACTCCTCGCGCATGGTTTTTTCTTGAACGCGACGATGACCCACAAGTATAGGGGATTTATCGCAATCCTTTCGATAAGTAAGAGTGTCGAACCCAACGAGAAGCAGATAGAAATGATAAGCGGTTTTTAGCAAGGTATTCTCTGTAAGCACTGAAATTATCGGTAACAGATAATTGTGTGATAAGATAATTCGTAACAAGTAACAAGCAAGAGTAACTAAGGTGAAGCAAGGTGGCCCAATCTTTTTTGTAGCAAAGGACAAGCCTAGACGAACTCTTATATAAAGCAAAGCGCTCCCAAAGAACACATGAGAATTACTGTCAAGCTAGTTTTCGTCATGCTCATATGATTCGCGTTCGTTATTTTGATAATTTGATATGTGGGTGGACCGGTCCTTGGGTGTTGTCCTTCCATGGACAAGTTTCCCACTTATGATTAACCCCTTTTGCAAGCATCCGCAACTACGAAAGGAGAATTAAGATAAATCTAACCATATCATGAATATATGGATCCAAATCAACCCCTTACGAAACAACGCATAAATTAGGGTTTAAGCTTCTGTCACTCTAGCAACCCATCATCTACCCATTACTTCTCAATGCCTTCCCCTAGGCCCAAATAATGGTGAATTGTCACGTAGTCGACGTTCACATAACACCACTAGAGGAGAGACAACATACATCTCATCAAAATATCGAACGTATACCAAATTCACGTGATTACTTATAACAAGACTTCTCTCATGTCCTCAGGAACAAATGTAACTACTCACAAAGCATATTCATGTTCATAATCAAAGAAGTATTAATTATCATTAAGGATCTTAACATATGATATTCCACCAAATAAACCAACTAGCATCAACTACAAGGAGTAACAACACTACTAGCAACCCACAGGTACCAATCTGAGGTTTTGAGACAAAGATCGGATACAAGAGATGAACTAGGATTTGAGAGGAGATGGTACTGGTGAAGATGTTGATGGAACCCCCTCTCGATGAGAGGATCGTTGGTGATGACGATAATTTCCTCCTCCGGGAGCGAAGTTTCCCTGGCAGAACAGCTCCGCGAGAGCCCTAGATTGGTTCTGCCCAAGTTCCGCCTCGAGATGGCGGTGCTTTGTCCCGAAAAGCTTCCTCTTGATTTTTCCTGGTCAAAACACACCATATAGTAGAAGATGGGCATCGAAGGCCTGCCAGGGGGCCCACAAGGCAGGGGCGCGCCCCCACCCTTGTGGATGGCTTGTGGCCCCCTTTGATGCTTTCTTCGCCCAATATTTTTTATATTATTTAAAATAATTCTTCGTGAAGTTTCAGGACTTTTGGAGTTGTGCAGAATAGGTCTTTCGGATTTGCTCCTTTTCCAGTCTAGAATTCCAGCTGCCGGCATTCTCCCTCTTCATGTAAACCTTGTAAAATAAGAGAGAAAAGGCATAAGTATTGTACCATAATGTGTAATAACATCCCATAATGCAATACATATCAATATAAAAGCATGATGCAAAATGGACGTATCAACTCCCCAAGCTTAGACCTCGCTTGTCCTCAAGCGAAAGCCGAAATCGATAAATATTTCCACATGTTTAGAGATAGAGGTGTCAATAAAATAAAATACGTACATGAGGGCATCATGATCATATTTAGAACAACAACATATATTGTCATATACTTTCTTATGCTAAAGTAACAATTCGTTCACAAGGTAAAGTATGAATCAGAAACTTTATTGAATACCAACAAACTATGATCTCAGTCATTGAAGCAATTACAATTTACCATAACATCGGAAAGAGTCAATATAAGAGCTTTTCAGCAAGTCCACATACTCAACTATCATTTAGTCTTCACAATTGCTAACACTCACGTGATACTTATGGGTTCAAAGCCTCAATCAGACATAGAGAAAGATAGAGGCTTATAGTTTCGCCTCCCAACCTTTTACCTCAAGGGTAATGTCAAAAATAGTACTTTATGAAAACCTACATCCAAGTCAATATATATGTAGATCTTTCTCCAACACATAATGCTTGCCAAAAATAAAAAGTGTAAAAAGGAAAGGTGCAGATCACCACGACTCTTGTATAAGGGTATAAGGTAAAAGTAAAAGATATATAGGCCCTTCGCAGAGGGAAACATATGTTGTCATGCGCTTTTATGGTTGGATGCACAAAATATTAATGCAAAAGAATGTCACTTTATATTGCCGCTTGTGATAAAGAACTTTATTATGTAGTCTATCACTTTTATTTCTTTCATATCACAAGTTTGTATAAAGCTTATTTTCTTCACACTAATAGATCATACATATTTTAAGAGAGCAATTTTTATTTCTTGCACCGATGACGACTTACTAGAAGTATCTTACTCAATCCATAGGTAGGTATGATGGACACTCATGGCAAAACTGGTTTAAGAGATGTTTGGAAGCTTGAGTAGTATATCTACTTGGTGCAAAGGATTTGGCTAGCATAAGAGGGAAAAGCAAGCTCAACATGTTAGAGGATCCATGGCAGTATAACTTCTATTCGGATATAAGAAAACATAACTTCTACCTCTCGAGCATTGCATTGGTTTTCCCTTGAAGAGGAAAGGGTGATGCAGTAAAGCAGCGTAAGTATTTCCCTCAATTTTTGAGAACCAAGGTATCAATCCATTAGGAGACCACGCGCGAGTCACCTCGTACCTACACAAACAAATAAGAACCTCACAACCAACGCGATAAACGGGTTGTCAATCCCTTCACGGCCACTTGCAAGAGTGAGATCTGATAGAGATGATAATAATAAGATAAATATTTTTGGTATTTTATGATATAGATTGAAAGTAAAGATTGGAAAATAAAATAGATTGGAAACTTGTATGATGGAAAATAGACCCGGGGGCCATAGGTTTCACTATTGGCTTCTCTCAAGATAGCATAAGTATTATGATGGGTGAACAAATTATTGTTGAGCAATTGATAGAAAAGCGAATAATTATGAGAATATCTAGGCATGATCATGTATATAGGCATCACATCCGTGACAAGTAGACAGAGACGATTCTGCATCTACTACTATTACTCCACACATCGACCGCTATCCAGCATGCATCTAGAGTATTAAGTTCATAAGAACAGAGTAACTCCTTAAGCAAGATGACATGATGTAGAGGGATAAACTTATGCAATATGATGTAAACGCCATCTTTTTATC